>NC_073339.2:36567500-36871250 GCF_027580225.2 Misgurnus anguillicaudatus
TCTGCTTTCAAACAATAAAATAAAAAAAAACATCCTTTCATCCTATCTTCATTTGTTTTCTTTTTGGGTAGGTTTCTTCAAAAAAAAATTTTTTTTTGCAAAAAGCTGAAATAATTGACTTTTGTTAGAGATTAGATTCAGAACAATGGTCAAAACATACACAGATTTTTCAATGTTTTTTTATTTAGTTGATGCTTCAGTTTTTATAAATTGGGAAAAAGCGCCACCTGTGGATAGTAACAGAATTATAGATTACCATAAAAACTGGTCAGGAAAGCGTTTTCTCTTAAATGACGAGATAACTCGTCAATTGTGCGGAAAGACTTAAAAATATTTGTGTACACTGAATTATTTTCAACCCGGCGGATGTATTGGTCCCTTTTGGCCCAACCTAGCAATTTTTGGAGTGTACTGTGTTGGGTCGCGACTCGTCTGATGTAAAATCTGTATCCTTATATTAAAACCATATAAAAATGAATGATTTTTATGTGAACTGTAAACGTTTGACTCATTGAAGGGTGGGTCTACAGGCTCAATAACATGGGTGGGAATATAAATCTGTTTGCAGCATTGTCTTATCGACACAGTGGAACCAATCAGATTACGGGGGATTTCGTGTTGAATTGCCAAGCGATGCTGTCTTGTGCTTTTCACTGCAGAAGAATTACCCGAAACCACATTTATACTGAGTTGTTCATTTGATTTGAACGATGAAGATTAATGAAGTATTTGGAAATAATAATTAACCTTGCATGCATTATGTTACTGTAGCATCATCAGCACTTGGATTGATGCTGAAAAGCACAGCACATTTCAGAACAGTTTAGAGTATAATTTTATCCACACAATTTTGCAGAACACACAAGCGCCTGAAGGACTCCGCCAAATTGAGTTTCACCTACTCTTTCCTTTTTTGAGGATTTATGCTAAATCACTGCCGCAATGAGCTGCTTAAAATGAATCAGGTTTAGTTGAGAAAACACTTTTTTTTTTGAGTGAGAAACAGTGTGATTAAGCCTATTACAGTATGTGTTATAATGAAATTTGAAGCATGTGTCAAAGACCAAGATATTTTTGAGTTTGAGTTAAAGTAAAATAAGTTTGTTAAAAAGTTTGTTGCAGTTTACACAGTCACTGTCCTGACAATTAATTGTGCCAAGCTCTACTCATTAAACTTGGTGTGATTTTCATTGTCAATATTTAAAAAACTTTGATGCAAAAGCCACTAAACGACACCTCAGTCAAAAATAAGATAATGATGTTGACTGAATGCTCTTGGCATGTATTTTATATTAAAGGATTAGTCCATTTTCTTAAAAAAAAAAAAAAAAAAAAATCCAGATAATTTACTCACCACCATGTCATTCAAAATTTTAATATCTTTATTTGTTCAGTCGAGAAGAAATTATGTTTTTGAGGAAAACATTCCAGGATTTTTCTCATTTTAATGGACCCCAACACTAAAATTTTTTAATACAGTTTAAAAGGTTTCAAATGACGATTGTCATTTTTGGTAAGAAAAATAAAAAATATGCACTTTTAAACCACAACTTCCGTCTTCCTCCGGTCCTGTGACGCCCCAGCGCGACCTCGCGTAATACGTCATCACGTCAAGAGGTCACAGATGAAGTAATTGAAACTCCGCCCCAGTGTTTACAAGTGTGAAGAAAGAGGACCGTTCCGATGTTGTTGTATTTGGAATGATACTAATTAATGTCTTTGTGTCAGTTTATTGTTAAAATGGTCCGCAAATGTGCATTTCATATATGTAACACGTGACCTTTCCATGTCATTACGCAATTATGTGAGGTCGCTCTGGCTCGTCACACATCCGGAGGAAGAAGAGAAGTTGTGGTTTAAAAGTGCATATTTTTTTATTTTTCTTGCCAAAAATGACAATCATTTCACTAGATAAGAGCCTTATGCCTCGTTTGGGATCATTAAGAGTTTTTGAAACTGCAATTTTAAACTGCATCAAAACTGTTAAGCCTTGGGGTCCATTAAAGTGAGAAAAATTCCTCAAAAAACATAATTTATTCACAACTGAACAAAGAAAAACATCAACATTTTGGATGACATGGTGCTGAGTAAATTATTTGGAAATACTTTGCTCCAAATGTGCTTAATCCCGGCCTTGCACCATTCAGAAATACCACATTGTTGGCCGAATCGCTACTCTATAAACGCCACGTCGACTGTGTGCACTTGTCCTCTAAGTGCACAAGAGATGAATTAGACGACCGTGATACGACGATAACAACTTTTTCATTGGAATTAACTAACTAAGCATAAGAGCCTGATAAAAAAAGCTAATTTACAAGAAAACACTTAAGAGGGTTTTGCATCTGAACTCTTCATTTACTATCTATTGGGAGATGCTTTCAGTAAAGGCCTTGATCCAGTTGCTGATGGTTTCTTTCACTAAAGAAAAAAACACAAATGTGACCTTACTACATCATTCGCCACTGCTGGACACCAACCGAGACCAAATTGCAAAGTTTTCCTGCTTCTTTTCTCCTAAAACCACAATAATATCTTCGGTTGAGTTTCAGAAGAGATATTAAAGGCATAGTTTACCCAAAAATGTAAACTTGCTCACTATTTACTCACCCTCATGTGGTTTGAACCCCCAATGTCTTTTGTTGTTCTTCAGAACCCAAATGCAGATTTTGAAAAAAAAATTGTTAGAGGTTTTCTTGTTACTCTGGGTGCATATGAATGGTGACCACTTTAATCACCATCCACTCCTACAGTCACCCCAAAACCCTTTAACCTAAGATGGTCCAAAAGTGTTCAATAACTCCACTCAATTTGTTTCATATATTTTAAGTGTCCTGAAGACATTTAATTATCTAATTTCTTGTTGTGGATGTCACCGTTGTTTCAGTTGGTACATTATTTAAAGGGCACCTATTATGGCATATTTACAAGATGTAATAGAAATCTCAGGTGTGCCCAAATGTGTCTGTGAAGTTTCAGCTCAAAATACCCACAGATCATTTATTAGAGCTAATTTATTATATATTATGTCCAAAATGACCTTATTTGGGTGGGAGCAAAAACGCCCTGTTTTAATGTCTGTACCTTTAAAATACAAATGAGCTACAGCTCCTCACTCCCTTACAAACAGACAGTAAGCGCTTTCAGTTAAAATAGATCTGATTAATACAGTCTGAGACAATAGTATCTAGTGGACAGAGAACAACTCGCTGAGGATGGAAACTATGGTAAGTGGGCGGGGTTTTATCAATGTGACCTCACATTGATAATAGAATCAAAACAGCATGTCTAATGAGACTGCTTTGGTTAAATAAGGATTAAAAACAATATTTTTTATTGTAGGGTGGTTGTGTTCACAAATTGCCAACACACAAAGTCCAAACACCTTTTAAAAGTGGATTTTGGATAATAGGTGCCCTTTAAAGGTACAGTGTGTAACTTTTAGGCGGATTTAATGACAGAAATGTACTATTATATACATAACTATATTATAAGTGGTCTATAAAGACCTTACATAATGAACTGTTATGTGTTTAGTACCTTAGATTGAGACGTTTTTATCTACATACACCGGGGGTCCCCTTACATGGAAGTCGCCATTTTGTGCCACCATGTTTCTACAGCAGCCCTAAATGGACAAACTGCTCTACAGAGCACATTTTGTCACTACTGTATTTTCTTTTAGACAGCAACATGTTTGTCCTGTGGTGGCTACCGTAGCTTCTCTATGCTTTTCCGTGAATGGTGGACTGAGCGGTTGGTTGCAATTCACAATCTCACTGCTAGATGGTGCTGAAATCTACACACTGCACCTTTAAAAGAAACCATCCTAAAACTGCCTAAACAACAGTTCGGATACAAAGAATGTACTGAAAAAGAAGCAACACTTTGAAAAAAACCCTGCATTTGGATTCTGGGATAAATAATGAGTAAATAATTACATTTTTGGGATAAACTATCACTTTAACAATGTCAGATTTGTGCTTAGACTCAAACTATTCTCATACTTATTTCAGTACAAGTACATTTCTCAAATAATGAAGCATAACTGAGAATGGCATTATATCTCCTGAGTTATTGAACAATTAAATGCTCACCATATAAAACACAATTAAAGGTGCATCTATCTAAGATCAGTGTTGCTTGTCCATCCATCAAAACATTGACATTCTTTTACAAAAAAATGTTATATCACAAATGCTGCATCTAGTCTGTACCGTCACAATATGACAGCCGCTGTAACGTTTGTGTGTCTGAGAGAGATACCGTAATCGTGCCAATCTCAGAGGTTAAGCTTTTGGCTTTGTGGTTGTTTGTGTTTGTGAGGGCGAGTTTGGCTATGAACACAGAGCTTTGGCTGTGCGAATGTGTGTGTGAAAAAGAGACACTGGATGAAGTCACAAAGGTTGGGCTTTTGGATGTTTGTGTGTGTGTGCTTGGTCCCTGGCTATCGTCCAGTCGGTGCACCAGTAGCAGAAACAGAGCTGATAGAATATTAATGGACTTTGACGGCAAACATTAAAAACCAACCCTTTAATCTGACACAGGCCATTTACCTTCCCTTTCCAGCGTGACATCCAACTGTGTCTCTGTATGTTTACTGATGTGGCTGTCTGTTAAACCAGGTGTGCATCACCGCCTGCCTATCTGTGTGGATGTACGTGTGTCCACAAAGCCTATGTAGATGTGTATCTTGTTTGTGAGGTTTTAGGCCTTACCCGCGTGCGCGTGCACGTGTGTGTGTGTGTGTCGGCTTTCCGCAGTCATCAACATAATTGGAGAGACACACTCTTACCTGACGGCTCAAAGGAAATTAATGAGGCCTGATTAATTAGCGCTTAGCCTTTCCTCTGCGTTCCATGAGTCTGCATATTGAAAGGGCATGCCGCATACAATGAATAATTCAAGCCGGCTGATTTGGATATGGATCTATACTGTGTTCCAACTAAGTACATTTAATTAGTGACAGCAGCATAGAAGGGGCCCTGAAGCCTTGGCCATTAACCCAGGAATCAGCTTTATTCGCGATCAGCATGCACAAATTGTCCTGTTAACTATATGGACACTTGTTCTATAAAATCAGTCAGGTCATTTTATGCAGCATTAAAATTGAATTCGATGTATCATTTTTTCAGCCTTATGCTATACTAGGTGTATATGACTTTCTTTCTTTAACACAATCAGAGCTATATTAAATAATAACCTGCGTCTGTATTAACATAATGGTATGTGATTAAACATGACAACTGGTCAAGAGACACTCAATAATCAATGAGATTCTAAGTTATTGATCTGAGCCGACATGCCGCCATGTTTGCACTAAAGGGCACCCATTATGTCCATTTTTACAAGATGTAATATAAGATTCAGGTGTGCCAGTCAGTGACTGCTGGCGGGGCTTTATAAGTGTGACATCACATTAAAGGCAGGATAGGCAGGAATTATCTAAAAAAAAACTTTTTTACAAATTTGTTTAAACTGTCTTTATATACCAATACATAAGTAAAATGTAAGTACTCTGAAAAAGAGAGTATACAAATCGACTGTCTGTAGACCTTTTAAACACAGCTCATTTTTCCATTCATTCCACCCCCTCCCTTCTGGGTTTCTTCTAAAGCCACGCCCCCAAAACACATGAAGCATTTACCTGAGACGAGCGGAGAGGAAGGAGCGTGGTGCATGTAACATCATGTCACAATCACATGTAATAATACACCTTTTTCACTATGAACATAAACAAATGGCTTTTAGTACTCACTATCAAGCTAGCATATCGATACTGGTAAAGTTTAAAATATATTTTGTTTGATTCGGTAACAAACGAGCTAGTTATATTTATAAGATAAAGCTAAAAACAGATTGCATTGATACAAGTTTTTTATTACCATCAGTTACACTGTGATGAAGGTGAATTTCGTGGAAGATTCATAACATATAACGTTACGGTGTTTTGCATGTAAGAGTTTCCGTGATGAAAGCATTGTTGACTCTGATGAGGACTACACTCCGGAGACAATACGAAAAAGAGACAATATAAAAGTCTCAGTTTGCTCTCTACTTAAAGGAAAACACTACAGTTTTTCAATATTTTACTTTGTTTTTACCTCAACTTAGACAAATTAATACATACCTTGTTTCAATGCATGCACTTTTAATCTTTGTACAGCGCGTCGTGAATGTGTTAGCATTTAGCCTAGCCCCATTCATTCCTTAGGATCCAAACAGGGATGGATTTAAAAGCCACCAAACACTTCCATGTTTTCCTTATTTAAAGACTGTTACATGAGTAGTTACACGAGTAAGTATGTTGGCACAAAATAAAACTTTTGTTTGGAGCCATAGGAATGAATGGGGCTATAGGCTAAATGCTAACACATTCAAGAAGCGCTGTAAAAAGATGCACGCATTGAAAAAAGATAGGTATGTATTAATTAATCTAAGTTGAGGTAAAAACATAGTAAAATATTGAAAAATTGTGGTGTATTCCTTTAAGTAGAGAGCAAACTGAGACTTTTACTTTGGGGTTTGCACATGCGGGGTGTTAAAATGCACATATGTATTCATCAATCAATGTATAAATGTTGGGGGGTTGGAATTGTCCCATTGATTATTGGGATTGTTCCCTGCCCTACATCTATATGTCACAACATCTCAACTTGTGCTCCATGATACCCAAGTCTGAATTAAACAGTCTTAATTTTAATTGATCAGCAAGAGTGATTACGAAAGCAGTATTGTCGATTCGCTCTTGCGTTACTTGATGTCATCTGCCGATCGATCTGCGCAGCATAACCTGCGGAAGTATACGTTATAAAGTAACAGTTACCATTTTTTTATTAGATAACCCATGAACATGATTTGTGAGTCCCGTTGTATAGATTTACATCGGCAGTGGAGGTACTAAAAGAAACAATTCCCATCATTCCACGCTCCTTCACAGCATCATAAAGCTATGCCCTAGGGCTAGAAATAGGGGGGAATGTGGGGTGTGAGTCCGGGGAGTGAATATCGAGGGAGAACGGAGTAATATTTTTTATTACTCCATTAAATATCCACATTATTTACATTCTACAAAGATTTTATTTAACCTGAGGACAAATTTATTGTTAAACTGATAAAAGTTTGTGTCACTTAAATACACAAGATAATTTTTTTATGTCATTTTAAAGTCACTGAAGTCCCCCAGTGAATTTCTGACATTTCCAACCGGTGACCTTTAACAGCGAAAATTACATATTGTGCCTTTAAAGGTGTAATGTGTAGTGGCATTTAGTGGTGAAATTGCGAATTGCAACCAACCTCAATTTTGAAACGCAATAATAAGCTATTGTAGCTACCACAGGGCAAACAAGTTGTTGGCCGCGTCTAAGATAACTCGGAGGTATCGTACATCGGAAGTGCACATTAAATAGCGTGAGCTTAGTCAGATGGCATGTACTTCAAAATGCTAAATATACGTTAGCAGCCAATATTTATCGCTAACGATTTGGGACAAATATGATGTTACTTAATGTTAAACTATGTGAGGGATTTGAGCAGTGTTCAGAGTCACAGCGGACAGTCGCCTTCAGGTGCCTGCCGGTGTGCGCACATTCATAGAAAATAATGTGTTCTGTTTTTAGATTCATGGCGCGACGCAGCCCTGCGCTTCTCGTCCGGTATGTGACCCCCTTTAGACAACGTAGGGACAAAACATGATCCACAGAGCTGTTTGACCGTTTAGGGCTGTTGTAGAAACATAACGGCGACTTCCATGTAAGGAGACTGGCGTTGTATGTAGATAAAAACGGCTCATTCTAAGCTAAGAAAAACAATACAGTTCATTATGTATAGTTCTGAGTTTTATATTGCATTTCTATCAAGAGAGTGCTACATTGCAGTTAAATGAATCACCATGTAAAAATCATGCCATTTATTTACATGAAACACAAAAACAAGTGGCAGCTGACATCACTGATATTAAACCTAGCATGATGCATCTTGATGCACCACATCTGAATATTCACGAACGTGACTTGAGAGCTATGCGCCCCACACAAACTCACCATAAGCCTTCGACTGTAATGCATGAGTCACATGAACTACTTTAATGGTCCTTTCATGATTATTTGTCATTTTTGGTGTCAGTGTCCGCCCCCATCTAATTTCACTCTGTTGAGAAGATCTGCTTTGGTGTTTCACATAAGAAGAAACATCATGCATGTATGGAAATAAATAAACTTGCCATTTAAAGGAAAACACAGTTTTTCAATTTTTTACTTTGTTCTTACCTCAACTTAAACGAATTAAGACATACCTATCTTGTTTCAATGCATGCACTCTTAATCTTTGTACAGCACCTCGTGAATGTGTTAGCAATTAGCCTAGTCCCATTCATTCCTTAGGATCCAAACAGGGATGAATTTAGAAGCCACCAAACACTTCCATTTTTCCTTATTTAAAGACTGTTACATGAGTAGTTACACGAGTAAGTATGGTGGCACAAAATAAAACTTTTGTTTGGAGCCATAGAAATGAATGGGGCTAGGCTAAATGCTAACACATTTAAAGGTGCAGTGTGTAAATTTTGGTAGCATCTAGTAGAGGTCTACACGGAAGACCTGAGACCCGAAGACCCGGGACCCGACCCGGGACCCGTACGGGTTCGGGTCTATATTTTAAATGATCAGCCGGGTCCGGGTCGGGTCTCAATCTATTACTTCGGGTCTGGGGTCTGTTTAACATCGTGGGTAATACCCGAGGTCGATCGGACTCGGAGAACACACACTCACATTTAAATAAAATATTTCTCCAGCAACAAAAACTTAGATGAACTGTCGCATACATTTTTTCTATGACGCTAAAATTGCGTTAAAAAGTTTATATTTGGTTGCTCCAACCAGGCAGCAACCGCGCATGCGCTCTTGTAATGTTTCTCTGGCTATCAGTCAGGAGCTTCTGCAGTGAGACGCAATGACTTTACGTTTGACAATTGGCTCTGTATTTAGAAGGCGGGACATATTCCGTCGTACCGCGCATTTTGCACTGACTTCTCTAATTTTTATAATAATATTATAAATTGACCGTCTTGTTGTTATATCTATTAAGTTTTCGCGACTCTGCTCAAAGAGCACAGAGATGATAGCAAAGTAAAGCTAACGAAAGCAGCTATGACACTGAACGAGCAATCGTTATTATAATCCAAATGGGCAAATATTAAGCAAATTGACCCGATACACAACAAAGTAGACTTTTAAAGCTGGAATAAGCATTAAACATTTCAATCGTCAAGAGAGGAATAACATGGATGGAACTTTCTTGGAAATAAGGATTGTGCATCACACAAGGAGGGAGAAGACTAACTTCTAACGTTATGGGTAAGACAAAAAGTTTAATTTTCGCTACTTGTTTATTGACTTATTAATAACATTTAGCTAAAGAATATTTGCCGGTCGGGTCTGTGTCTTCCCGGACGGGTTCGGGTCCAGATTTTAAATAATAGACGGGTCCGCGTCGGATCCGGGTCCAGCTTTTAAATAAAAGAAGGGTCCGGGTCGGTTCCGGGTCCAGCTTTCAAAACAACAGACGGGTCCGGGTCGGTTCAGTGTAGCACATTTACGGGTCTGATCGGGTTCGGGTAGGGATTTTTGGACCCGTGTAGACCTCTAGCATCTAGTGGTGAGGTTGCGAATTGCAACCAACGGCTCAGTACACTGCTCACCCCTCGCTTTGAAACGCATAGAGAAGCTACGGTAGCCGTCACCGAAAAAACATGTTATCGTCGGAGACAACTTACTAAGTAAAAAAAGTTTGTCTGTTAAGGGTTTCTGTAGAAACATGGCTGCACAAAACGGCGACTTCCACGTAAGGGGACCCTCTGTGTATGTAGATAAAAACGTCTCATTCTAAGGTAATAAAAACATAACGGTTTGTTAAAAAAGGTCTTTATACACCCCTGATAATATAGTTTTGTATATTTTTTGCATTTCTGTCAAAAGATCCTTCTAAAAATTACACACTGCACCTTTAAGAAGCACTGTACAACGATTAAAAGTGCATGCATTGAAAAAAGATGGGTATGTATTAATTCATCTAAGTTAAGGTAAGAACATAGTAAAATATTGAAAAACGGTGGTGTTTTCCCTTTAAGTCTCCTGAGCAACCTCTAAACCTTAAAGTTTTCCGGTGGGACAGCCGTGTTTGGTTGCAATGCAGCAACACGTGATTAAATGCAAGTCCTTACACACGCTGAGCTAAAAAAGTTATGAATGTAAAATGTATGCAAACACACACCCACGATTTACTGTTGCTTATTTACTGTAATTTAGCATTCACGCTTACGCTCCTCCTGTGGAAACCAATTTCACCTGTGTGTTACTGCAGCAAACACTGACAGTTATTAATATGAGCAGATGCCAAACTGACAAGCGTGAGTTTGCGGAGATGGCGATAGATGGACAAACCTGAACACGTTTGTGCACGCGCTCAAACCAAAACATAAATCATTTACAATTTCCTGTACATCTCCTGCCCAATGACATTAGAAGGATAAGTGAACGCCTGGCGTTTCTGAGAGAGGATAAAGGTCACCGAGCGGAGAGAAAGAGAGATGTGTATGTGTACTGCAATAGCGTGACTGATACTCACAGATTACCAGCTCACCATGACTGCAGTATTTTACACACACTCTCTCTCTCTCTCTCTCTCTCTCTCTCTCTGCTTCCATCCCCTCGCTTCTTCTTTTTATCCATAACTCTCGGTCCAACCCTTTCATTTGCGCAATTCCCTTTGTCGTTTCCACCTTTTTCGTTCATTCATCCAACCTTCGTCTCTCTCTCTATACATCTCTCATTCCTCCTCTCTCTCTCTCACTGTCTCTCTGCTTCAGGTGATTTACAGAGCTGCTCAGCAGTATCGGAGTATCAGCACTGAGTCTGTGTGAGGAATAATAATCACCATGCAGTGAAAGAGGCACTGCGGAGAGAGAAAGAGAGAGAGAAAGAGGACGAGAGACAGAGGCGAAGAGTGTGTGTCGTGAGAAGAGCAGAGAGCAAACAGCGGTGCGAAGTGGCTGCGCAAAAACACACATACAAACACATACAGATATACAGACGTGGATAAGAGCACATTAACTGTAGCAGTGGGGTCATCATCTGACTGCAATACAGATGGAGTCATGCACCAGTGCCCCTTAGTGGCCAAAATCAAGCACTGTCAAAACTTTTTGCTGCAATGACATCAGGTCATTTGACAGCCACACACTGCATTTGCTATTTTTCTTTATACTTTACAAAACATCAATAAAGTCATTTATTTTCATAATGATAGTTGTTTGGATCACAAAAAAATATTAGATGAAGTGAATTTTACTGTTTTATCCACTTAAAGCGATACAAATATCAAAAATACCCCATTAAGCAATCTGAGATACATTTGTCCATTTGGAGTTTTTTTTGTAAATATCCTTGATTTTCTAGACTTATAATGCGAGAAAACCGATCAGGGAAAACTTTCTGACTTTGAAACCTAAAAAGTGCATCCATCCTTCACAAAAGTAATCCACACGGCTCCAAAGGGTTAATAGAGGTCTTTTGCATGTAATCGATGCGATATTGTATGAAAAATATCCATATTTTAAACTTTACAAACTATAATAACTAGCTTTCAGTAACGACGCCATCTTGGACTCAACTTGGAGTCACTATGCAATAAATGCTTACTATGCAAAAACTCTCGCGTAAATTGTCCAAGATGCCGCCGTTACCGCAAGCTAGTTATTACTGTCTATAAAAATTGAAATCTGGATATTTTTCTTGCAAAATCACATCGATTACCATCAGAAGACCGTATTAACCCCTTGGAGACGTGTGGATTACTTACGTGAAGGATTAATGCACTTTTTTGGTGTTTAAATCCCTGGGGTCCGACCATTTTGGGACACTGGCATGGTTCTGACATGCTCTTACAAATTTTGGTCTTTTTTCAGTTGCTTTACACATATTAATGGCTAATTTCACATGAGACTGTATTCAGCACAAACTGTGCTACAATAATATGTGAGTAATGTGTACATATTTGTATTTTAAAGGAAATTATGTTTATGCGTTGTTAGAAAAAAAAGAAAAGTTGCTGAAATAAGACCAAGGAACACATATTAAACATTTGTTCACAATCTAAAAAAGTACTGGATCTTATAGAGTTGGAAATTTGCTACAAAAAAATGTGAAAACCATTTTACCCACTCATTCACATGAAACATTATATTGATTTAACTTTTGTAAGACCCTTTTGGTTCCCTCATGCCTGTTTTCTACCATTATAAAGCTCGGAAGAGCAAGGACATTTACTAAAATAACTCCAAATATGTCATCTGAAAGATGATGGACATATGTATCTTGGATTGATTGAGGTTGAGTAAATCATGGGGTAATTTTGATATTTGTCTTGAGTATCCCTTTAACTTTTGCAGCAATCACCACCGTCTCTGGCATAGTGTTAAAGGGACACTCCACTTTTTTATTTTTAAATATACTAATTTTCCAGATTTCCTGCATAATATTTCTGCTGCAGCCATTTTACAGCAGCAAAGTCCTTGATTATGAACTTTTAATTTTCTGTCAGTCTTTGTACACGATGTAACTACAGAAGAGTCAAGTTTTAAATAGGAAAAATATTTTTGGTTATTTTTGAGCGCGATGCTAAATGGTCTAATTAGATTCAATGGAGTATGCTAAGCTATGCCAAAAGTGGCAGCGCCAGATCCAGAGATCGGCTGAATGGATTCCAAAACTGTAAAAGTCAAATATTTAACTCTAGGGGAGCTGGAAAATGAGTATATTTATAAAAAAGTGGAGTGTCCCTTTAATATATTTCGGATTTTCCTATACCTACTGCAACTCAAGCCAAAGGCTTTGCTTTGAAGTACAGGTAATGCTCCAATTGGCCCCAAATTTGCTCGATGGGGTTGAGGTCTGATCTTTGCGGGAAATGACCTAAATCTCCTTATGATGGCTCTATTCTATAGTTTATAGAGCATAATGATAACTTTGTAGATACAGTAGTGGCCATGGGAGTTTTTTTATTTGAAAAACCTTTATTCTCTCAGGATTACATTCAAAACTCAAATTCTTTTCACTTTTGCATGTAGCCATGAAAGAATAAAGGCTTTATAATGAAAAAAATACCATGGCCATCCTAGTCATAAGCAGCCTTTCCACTATACACAATATTCAGACATGACTGTCAAAGTTCGCTATCTAGTGGCAGTCATAATTAAATTTTAGTTTAATCATAAACATGGTAGAGAAGCTCATTCCAGCGCAAGAGCCTTCAATCTACAAATATTCACAATAGTGGACTAAATAAATGAATGCAAATAAATGAAACAATAAACAGCTATATGACAAAGACCACCAATATTTTTGGACACGACGGTCAGAGTTCGTCACCTAGTCAAAGGTTAATCACGATTAATCGCATACAAAATAATTTTTTTTCTTATGTTTATACATTTATGTGTGTATTTATATATAAATAATAATTACACACAATAACCACGCAAAATATATTATGCAAACACAAACTTTTATTTTGTATGTGATTGATAGCCCTAGTATGAATATTAAATTAATAATTTATATATATATTTATATATAATATACATACATAACATGTTTGTATGCAATTAATCACGATTATTCTTTTGATAGCCCTGGTATGAATATTAAATTAATAATAATAATAATAATAATAATAATAATAATAATAATAATAATATATATATATATATATATATATATATATATATATATATATATATATATATATATATATATATACATTATATATTATACATATATATGTATAATATATAGGGCTATCAAAAGATTAATCGCGATCAATCGCATACAAAATAAAAGTTTGTGTTTATATATATATATATATATATATATATATATATATATATATATATATATATATATATATATATATATATATATATATATACAGTCTTGTTCAAAATAATAGCAGTACAATGTGACTAACCAGAATAATCAAGGTTTTTAGTATATTTTTTATTGCTACGTGGCAAACAAGTTACCAGTAGGTTCAGTAGATTCTCAGAAAACAAACAAGACCCAGCATTCATGATATGCACGCTCTTAAGGCTGTGCAATTGGGCAATTCGTTGAAAGGGGTGTGTTCAAAAAAATAGCAGTGTCTACCTTTGACTGTACAAACTCAAAACTATTTTGTACAAACATTTTTTTTTCTGGGATTTAGCAATCCTGTGAATCACTAAACTAATATTTAGTTGTATGACCACAGTTTTTTAAAACTGCTTGACATCTGTGTGGCAAGGAGTCAACCAACTTGTGGCACCTCTCAGCTGTTATTCCACTCCATGATTCTTTAACAACATTCCACAAAATTCATTCACATTTCTTGGTTTTGCTTCAGAAACAGCATTTTTGATATCACCCCACAAGTTCTCAATTGGATTAAGGTCTGGAGATTGGGCTGGCCACTCCATAACATTAATTTTGTTGGTTTGGAACCAAGACTTTGCCCGTTTACTAGTGTGTTTTGGGTCATTGTCTTGTTGAAACAACCATTTCAAGGGCATGTCCTCTTCAGCATAGGGCAGCATGACGTCTTCAAGTATTTTAACATATGCAAACTGATCCATGATCCCTGGTATGCGATAAATAGGCCCAACCCCATAGTAGGAGAAACATGCCCATATCATGATGCTTGCACCTCCATGCTTCACTGTGTAGTGTGGCTTGAATTCAGAGTTTGGGGGTCGTCTCACAAACTGCCTGTGGCCCTTGGACCCAAAAAGAACAATTTTACTCTCATCAGTCCACAAAATGTTCCTCCATTTCTCTTTAGGCCAGTTGATGTGTTCTTTGGCAAATTGTAACCTCTTCTGCACATGCCTTTTTTAACAGAGGGACTTTGCGGGGGATTCTTGAAAATAGATTAGCTTCACACAGACGTCTTCTAACTGTCACAGTACTTACAGGTAACTCCAGACTGTGTTTGATCATCCTGGAGGTGATCATTGGCTGAGCCTTTGCCATTCTGGTTATTCTTCTATCCATTTTGATGGTTGTCTTCCGTTTTCTGCCACGTCTCTCTGGTTTTGCTCTCCATTTTAAGGCATTGGAGATCATTTTAGCTGAACAGCCTATTATTTTTTGCACCTCTTTATAGGTTTTCCCCTCTCCAATCAACTTTTTAATCAAAGTACGCTGTTCATCTGAACAATGTCTTGAACGACCCATTTTCCTCAGCTTTCAAATGCATGTTCAACAAGTGTTGGCTTCATCCTTAAATAGGGGCCACCTGATTCACACCTGTTTCTTCAAAAAATTGATGACCTCAGTGATTGAATGCCACACTGCTATTTTTTTGAACACACCCGTTTCAACTAATTCAACTTATTGCCCAATTGCACAGCCTTAAGAGCGTGCATATCATGAATGCTGGGTCTCATTTGTTTTCTGAGAATCTACTGAACCTACTGGTAACTTGTTTGCCACATAGCAATAAAAAAATATACTAAAAACCTTGATTATTCTGGTTAGTCACATTGTACTGCTATTATTTTGAACAAGACTGTATATATATATATATGTATTTGTATGCAATTAATCGCGATTAATCTTTTAATAGCCCTTATAATTTATCACTTATCAGTAATTAATCATTTTTTAAAGATTTAAGTTTTACTGATAAAGTTGAACAAAGATTAATAATTTCACCCTGCACACAGTTTTTTTTATTATATAGACTAAAATACATCACTTCTGGCCAGCGTGTCGTATGCGGTGTAGTCACACAAGTATTTTTAACGTATCCAGAGCTCAAATCAGATCCAAAATTTACACATCCGCAGATGGTCGGCACCTCTTGCAGCCCATTTCCAACTCTCCATTGGGAATAACAGTCTTACAGTTAATTGGCCGTTGTTTGTCGTGTACAGAGTAAAGGCGGCTATATTCATTGTTTGAGTGTTCAGAATTCAAATATAACGATTGTGATCTAATTATAATACATGCATACCAGTTTTCTAATGATATATACATAGCTAACTCTCAATCCCACTTACTATTTTATCCATTCTACTATGCAATAATTTAAAGTGGCCACTACCATTTAATGCTCTGTGTTGTCCATGTGCTAACAAATCTCTGCATTAGTGAATAAAGTCATTGTGATTTAAACTAATCCTCATACATATGTAAACAGAGTACAAGCACACACCACACAGTCTACATGTACCTACTATAACGCTTAGAAGAACCAAGTCTCGTGAGACACAAACCATATGCCTACACAACAAACAATCAAACCATTTTCACTTATATAATATTCAAGGCTTTCAAAGGCTGTTTAACACTCTTGCTGTTTTAATGTTTGTTGTGGTAGCGTGAACATCAGGCTTATGTTTCCCAACATTCGACATCCAACCGCCTACTTGAGGAGGTTGTTGGGGCAGCGGGAACCAGCTTCCTCATGATAATTTCTTTAATGAAGCCAGACATCTGACTTCAGTCTATGTGGCACAGCTGTGACAAAGTCAAACATGTGTGAGCACTCAATTCCTGAAGGAACCGAAGAGCCTATTCTGATGCAAAGCTGTTTAACCAACCGCACTTTGGGTTTGGGAAGGATTAAGCTCTTGAGTTGAGGGCAAACTAATCTATACGTGATTAGGCATTGACTAAACAAAAGATAAAGATTCGATGCATGACTGACAGATGTGTCTTTTCTTCCTCCTTCGTTTCACTTGGAACAATGCTCGGTTAATGAATGTGTCCTAAACGCAGCAAGTGCATTCACGCATATGCGAGGAGGTGATATTTCTGGCTTTCCACATCATCATCATCATCTCCGACCGTCTCATGAAAGTCTCCATTGTGCTTGGCGAAGTAAACAGGATGGCTCAGTCCTGTCATTATATGTGTGTTTGCATGCACGTAAGAATCTCACATTTGTGCGCATATGTGTATCGTAAGATGAATACCCGCTTGTGACGAAAAGCGACACCCACACACATACACACACTCACTTCTATTGTCCATCATATAGTGACCATAGACTGAACAAAGCGGCCCTGTTACAGACGCACACAATGAAGTGGACAAGGATGTCTTGCGATATGTGCGTGCGCATAATAAGCTGAATAAGTATGTCCCGTGCCGGGTGAGTAATTTTCACACGCAGATATGCTCGCGCTACACAAGACAGCATTTTTAATCAGTGCTGCTACACGGTTTTGTGACCGAACATGTGCGTTCGTAATTGTGACTCGGTTTGCTGTCTAAAACTTTTCATTGTGGTGACACACAAGATGAGAATCCACGTCAAAGTCACCCTATTTACCCTATACACAAAACAACAAATTCACCCCCACACCTCCGCTAAGTGGCCAGACAGCACAGGCTGTGTCAGACATAAATTCGAACTTAATGTCTCACGGCACGCTACGGTTACCGTGACAATAACCTCAGTGTGTTTATTCGTGTGACACAAAGGGGCGTTATTAAACGGAGCACACTACGCTCTTTCAGTCCCTTTGGGACATAATCGCTCATCTCTAGGGAAACCTTCATCATCTAAGTTCATCTCTTGACGTCCAGCGTGAGAATAGATCCTTTGCTGAGACGTAATTACCATCGGTTCCTTCTGCCATTGTTTTTTGTCTCCTTTTTACTGTCGTTTTGGCCCATAAAATATTCAGACCAATAAATGCAAGTGTTAAATCACTCTGCACCTTAATACATACCAATTCACAAGGATAATGACTATCATAAACCATCACCTGACGCTGGGCTCCGGTTTTTAAAGACTAGGATGTTGTAAACATCAATTTCACGAGTTCAAATGCTCGTATTATCCTTGACCGTACACAGGTTTGATTTGTCGCCTCGAGTCCCTGTTTAATTATAAAAATAAAGGTGGAGTTAGGGCGATGGAGAGATGCCAGAAGAACTGCCACAGGATTGAGGAAAGCAGCTGTGTGTATATCCTTAGTGGCGTTATTAGCAGGATTAGGTGAAATGCTCCTCCTGAACATCCGTTTGGAAATCCATTATGTCTTATATTCCTTCTGTACACCTTAGTCTATATACCATAATTATAATATTTGGGGCTATTTCAGTTTCTTCAGTAATCTCAGATTGACTCACCAATGGTGAGATTAGATCTCTGTGTGGGCCATACCATCTGTTGTAGGACTCTTTGTTCTTACAAAAATCTTGCTTGATTATTACAGTTATTAGCAAAGAATGGCTGGAAATCTACTGCACCGATAAAATATGAATAAACATATTAAAAACGTACAACATTTTGTGAAGCAAAGACTTCTGCGTAGTCATGTACATCTACTGACTAAAAACATAATGCAGAGCCACAAACAAATTAATACAGTGGTGAAATGTATATTATTTTACTTTTAGGGACAGATTTACTAACAGCTTGCGCCAACGCAAACCATCATTTTGTTGTTAAATAACAATTTTTGGGATTTACTAAAGATGCGCAGTGGAAAATTAGCACTGAAAAGGTGTGGTTTAATTATTTTTGCGAGTGACCTTATTGCATATGCATTTCTAGGAGTTTCCCTTTTAGACGCAACATTTTTGGGAGGAAATTATATAAATGATTCACGCAACGCGATTTACTAATGTTTGTACGTGTGTTATGAGTGGTATTTGTGCCATTATTTAACGCAGAAAAAAAAGTCTTAAATTCAACATGAGTTGATTATGACACGGAAATTCATGAGATCTGGGGTGCGTTTCCCAAAAGCATCGTTACCCAACGAACATCGTAAGTTCCATCATTACTAACATCGTTCAACGATTTGGTGTTTGGAGCACGGGTTTTCAGCGCGGAAAAAACGCTAGCTGCTGGCTTATTTGAAAAACGCAGAGTTTCCATTGGAATCAATTGAAAACATGCGTCAGCCGCGGGTGTAAAAGCTTTGGTGTGCACGCCCCCTTAGTCAATTGGATCACCAGAATTTTGCTCTCGTGCATGTCAACTTCTGGTTTAACCAACGGCATACATTTAAGGCAAGACTATATGTCTGTGCAGAATAAGTTGTACAAGTTCGTGAAACTTTTCTTGAAATTCTGGTTTTATAAAGACAAACTCGAATGCTACAAAAGTCTTTAGTGTGCATCACAGGACAGATAGTGGGTGAAAAGAGAAAGTTTACAGCACTGCCTCTGGAAATGGCCAACAAGGGGAGAAAAAAATCAATCCGTTTAGCAACAATAAACAATACGTAGCTGAAGTGCAATCTAAGCCCACAACTCAGCACTAATAAAAATGTCTACTAGTGTGTGTGTGTGTATGTGTGTGTGAGAGAGAAAGACAGAGAGAAAAAGAGATAAACTTTCGTGCAAATTTACTAAACATTTGCTCCACTTACGTGCACAGTATTTCAATTCAAAAACCTACGCATTATTCACTAACCACCCACAATTCAGTTTATGCAGACATTTAATGCATCATAAGAATTTAAATTCCACCGCAAGTATGGATATAGTCATTCCTTCAATTGGAAAAACCATTTACTAGATCCGTTATAAATGGGCCTTATTCACAATACTTTTTCACCGCTCTATTTTATTCTTCTCCTTAAATTTTATAAATTTGATAAAAAGGTAATTTAAAATTTATTTAAAAGTAATTTATCTCAACCTCTTTTTTATGTATAAGGAGATGTTTATAAGCATAATGGCCACTACAATTGACATGCAGGAACAAAGCAACACCATCCCATTCATTTCAATAAGAGCTGGTGATTTTCCCACATACACGTACAGGGACATTATGCATGAAAAGATGTTTCTGAGATTGCAGGGATTCCAAGCAAAGGTTTAAATCATCAAATAGCCTGTGAATTGACTATTAAGTAACCACAAAAAATGCATTGTTATTCAAAGTAAATTTTTCTATGTTCTAATTCCATTTATAGTTAGCCCTTCCCTCCTAAATGTTTGTAAAAACTCATTTAAAAACTGTCAGCAATGATCCGAGAATGTCATTCATAAATGTTACTATGCATCAGTAGTGAAAACGCAAATTATAGTGACCTAACCGCCAGGCCCTGGCAGCATGCAGCGATTGGCAGTGGCGGCTGGTGACTTCTCTTATGAGGGGCGTGAATTCAAAATATGTTTTGGTGTGTCATGTGAACCATGTGCATCATGCGTCTTGTTAAAATAAGTGCCTGCTGCATACGCATCGAAAGGGTTTATGATGAAAGAGACGCTCACGTTCACAAAATACTCGCAAGACACTAACATAACACTAAACTCTGATTACACAAGAGATTAAGCGATTTTCTGGCAACGCGAGCGTCGCTTTTATTATAAACCCTCCAGACGCGTGTGCAGCAGGCACTTATTGTGACAAGAAGCATGATGCACATAGTTCACATGATGTGCCAAACACATATTTTGGAATGACGAACCACAAACATGTAGGAATACATACATGTTGGGACGAACTCGCATCGTGCGCCTTTAAAAAAAAGCCACCGGCCGCCACTGGCGACTTGTAGTGATATTGTGAACGCAGTGGGGGAGTAACAATAAATCACGATACACACGAACAATACCTGTCCAATATCGATTTTGAATCGCAAAGTCAATATTATGCACAGCTTTTTCATGTACTACAGCTCTTTGATCAATACGAAGTCCTTATCTATCTAAAAACACTGTGAGTTTGAGTCGATTATAACATGTATTTGAAACATAATCATTATAATATTCTTTATTATCGTGGTTAAAGGTTTGAAGAACAGTGATATAAATATGCTTATAGGCATTTCTTGGAGCTGCATGTGTAAAAGGTACTTCTTCTGCTGTGAATATTGAGTTTCTGCACGTGAGCGCCCTCTGGCTTTTGGATGTAGCGGTATTTGACCATAATTTATTTAGAAGCATAGCAAACAAATCACTACACACCTAACTGTGCTTTCACACCGCCACCGGCAACAGCGTGGTCGGAAGTCATTTATTTTCAATGAGAGCTGGCGGCGAGCTCCGGAGTGGCGTGTCATGTACAGTTTGAGCATCGAGGAAAGTTAAAATCAGCTCAACTTTATGTTAATGAGCTATGACGCGGCTCGACAACAACCAATCGGAAGAGGATTCCAGAGAATGCATTCGAGCGTCAAAGCGTCCACTACACCTTTTCTATACCATCATTAGTAGGGCAGCCAGAGCTTTTATTGACGCTCTCGTCGGTGTGAAAGCACAGTAAAACACAGAATAAGTTTTTCTGAATTACCTTTAGCTTTTGCTGTTAAAACAGCCCTGCAAAGACACATGCATGTCACATGTAGTTGTTAAACTACAAAACTACTAAACCAAACCAGCGACCTACTACTTATTCATTCTGGTGGCACCATTTGTAGAGCATTGCGTTAGCACTGCAAAAGTTATAGTTTCAATTTTCCAGAGAACATACAGTACACTTTACTTTCAACCCAGCATTGGGTCAAAAATGCCCGAACCCAGCCGCTGGGTTGAATTAACCCAGAAAATGTCCATATTTGACCCAAAAAAGGATTAAAAATAACCCAACATATTTTAGAGTGCAAGTCATTTTAAATAAAAGTGTCTGCAAAACATAAATATAAGGTCATAGAAATTACATGCATATATTTATAGATAAATCCTGTCCATTAAACCCCCGAATAATGTATTATTCATTTTTCAAAGCAAATTTGTGGTTCTGACATCTGACTGCATCCGTTATTTGACCGTTTTAGTTTATTGGTCACTTCAAATCCATACGTTTTGTTTCACTCGTCACTAAGCACACAAATACACACAGCGTACTGCGGCATCTCAGCGGGAGCCATCTGACCGTGTGGCGTGACTGAAGCCCCAGCCGCAGAGTCAATGTGCTTATGCTTGCGCGGGAGGAACAGATATCAGGCGTATTCGCTTTCTTTCTTGCTGTTTTCAAGCGCAAATGTCTTTTGCTCTGTTGTGAGATGCCTGAAGAACTGATGCGTGAAACTTGAACTTCAAAAACAGCCTCTCCATCTCATGCTTTGCTGTTCGCCTAGCAAAGAGCTCGTTGTAGATTACAAAAGAAACCGAGCTCTTACGGCCCACATAGTTGACAGTCTAACTTATGTTCGGCGAATCTCACTCTCTTCGCATTGCTGCGTTTCCAAAAAGTCCTTCTCAGGTCTGTCTACTTAGATGTATTGCCCCTTTTATCCCCCCAATTAGGCGTCAGCATTTCATCTCCCAGGAAACGTGTTTGTGGCTTTAATTGGCCATTTGATTTGCATCGCTTTGATTTAATTCGAACCAAGTGAAGAGTTTTATTTTCGCCCGGGCGGCTGTTGTTTCCCCTGGGGCCTGGTGCCACGTGCGAGTGTGCGGATGGGTGTTTGTGGGTGCATGTAAAAAACAGGCAGGAAAGTGTGTGCGAATTCGGGGTTAGAAAGTGTGTTGCTTCGGTTTCTTTCGAACATTTTTAGCATTCTTTGAAGTGTGGTAAGTGTTGTTGTGAACACTGTTACACTTGGGCAGTGTGTGGAGAGCATCATGTCTTATCTCTGTGGGCTTCATGTCGACATGTACGGGCAGGTGCGAGGCCTTAAACACATACACACACAGGAACAGACTTACAGGCCCTGGCTTGCCCACACACTCCTTTCCCACCAGTGAGATAAAACCAAGGGGGTGGAGGACGCTATAGTCGTGTATCCAAGTGCTTCTTTTTTAACATGAAAAGCGGTTTTGCAATAGTACTGAGGTGAAAAGATTTTGTCTATCTTGCTCTTATAACGTGTTACAAATACCATATAAGATATATATGAGATTGAATATACAATAAGAAATGAATTGTACAGTGACCATCCCATTGCTATAGGGATGAGAGGAACTGTAGGAGTAAGTCTGGGGGCTTACAACAATTCAACGTCGTACTGATGTATTGAAGTAACCCGAAGCAATATACAGGCACGCACGGAGCACACAATTTTTAGCTTAGGGTGAGTAAAGCAGGCACAAAAATGTTGCATATCACTGTCATTCAAATCCAGCACCCCCAGCAATTCCTGAATTATCCCCGTCATCATGATGTTCGCACACGGACTAAATGTGAGCAATCAAAACGCAAGGCTATTTCTTTTAATTGAGATAATTTGCCAACTGTGCATACATGAATAAATCCCCCAGGGTGGCCACGTGGATGCTAAGCCAGGAAGATACATTATAGAGCCAGAAATGGTTTTGGTTTACGTGCCTAACTTTGCTTTGAAAGGAGAATGGAGACCCCCGTTCCCTTGCTTTTATCTTTTTTCTTCCTGTGACTTCTTTCAGCAACATCAAATTGAGCCAAAGTATAATCCCTAATTACAGTCTTATGATCAAGTATGCAAGTCCAAACAGACTAAAATGCTAATTAAAAAGGGCTCTTTCTGTCTTCATGCATGCATGCTAATACAGTATATAGTGCATATGGAAAATGATCTCATTAGCTTTCATATAGATGCTTATAAATAAAGTGTACTTATAGCACATACATCATCTGAAAGTTAAATAAGCTTTCCATTGATCTATGGTTTGTTAGGATAGGACAATATTTGGCCGAGATACAACTATTTGAAATTCTGAAACCGAGGTTGCAAAAAATCTAAATTTTTCAATAAAATGCCTCTAAAGTTGTCAAAATAAAGTACTTAGCACTGCATACACTCACAAAAATAAAGTTTTTATATATTTCCAGTGGGAAATTTAGAAAATATCTTCACAAAACATGATCTTTACATAATATACAGTCCCTCCAGAAAAACGTGATTATGCAATTGCATGATTCAACGCATAATCAACCAAAGTCTGCATATTTATGCGGGGGCTGCATTTTTTCTAATACGCCGCACTTTCACAGCATAAATTGCAGATTTCTGTGCGCAAAATATGCGGGGCTTGCATGATTTCATAATCCCTGCATTTTCGTAGCAAAAATCATATATATCTTAGCAAAAAGTTTAAAAAAATTGCATTTACTTCACACAAGCGCAGCCATGTCACCTGTTGCCATGGGAATGTTATGAAGTGACGTGATTATGTTACGTGAACATCATTGAAAAGCTGCAAAAGCTGCCAACAATTTTTGCAATTTCAAGCAATTTCATTGCATAAAATTAATCCGGCATATTTCATCGCATTTTTTAAGAAAACGCAAGATCAAGGATTTTTGCCCGCAACAATCACAAAAAACTCTGCGTTTTTCTGGAAGGACTGAATATACTAATAATGTTTGGCACCAAATTAAAATCGATCATTTTGACCCATACTACAAAATAAAATATATTAAATATTGAACTATGTATTGTTGGCTATTGCTACAAATACTGTATACCCGTGCGACTTAAGACTAGTTTTGTGGTCCAGGGTCCCATATACATATTTTTATATATAAATGTATAGAATGAAACTGTAATGTTTAGAATAAATGTATGTATTGACAGCTTCTAAAATGTAAATTGTCGAACCGGTGTTGGGACAAAAAGGGCCAAATCCAGATGTTAGGTTACATTAACCTATATTGACAAGATTTCCCGGACAGGGTTTATACTAGTCCCACACTTAAATGCATATTTAAGGTAATTATTAAGGTCAATTTGCATTGACATGTCTTCAGTGCCATTGTTTTGTCTCAAGATGCACACCCTGTAATGTTTCTTATAATAATAATAATAATGCATTTTTTATGTATTTTATGTGAGAGAGAGAGAGAGAGAGAGAGAGAGAGAGAGAGAGAGAGAGAGAGAGAGAGAAATCAGAGGGACTTATTAATAACCGCCTCTCTTTTGTAGGGCTATATTGATTTTTACGATCAATAAAGTTCTTTCTATTGATTGATTTTGTTCATTGATTTTACAAATCTTCACAGAACCACTATTTAGGATTACAAATTGCTTCTGGAATTACATTTTTTTTCTTTTACCAAAGAGGACTGTTAAGTACATGCATACTGACCATCTATAATAATTTTATCATATTACCATCCAAATTTCTTTATTTATAAGACCATCTGCCTTTTGAAAAGGTCCTGTTCATCATGTCTTAAACCAGGGGTTTTCGAACTGTAGGTCCGGACCCACTAATGGGTCACTTGGTTGTGTTAGGGAATGATCGTCTAAAACAAATGACCCTTCGCAGGGAGCTTGATTGACAGGTGATCGGCATCCAAATTAGTCAGGAGAGTTAGTATATTAATATGGGAGGATTTTAACTTGAAAAGCGGAGTGCACTGACATCTTTCTGCGGTTAAAACAACATTCCTTCTTATGGTCATTCATTTTATTTAATGCTATAAATTAACTAGAAGGAAGAGATGATTGATTTGAAAGGTGAAATTTGGTTTAATATGTTTAATATCAAAAGTAACCTGGTCTGTCCTGTGTGTCAGCGCTTTCTCAGTGTCTTCTCTGCTCCACGATGTATTTTTCACTGCGTGAGAACATGGTGGGGCGTAAGAGCGGTGTATCTTGTTGGACATAGCGACAGTAACTAAAAGGGTCAGGTCTTTGCGAACGGTCAATTGACCTGATATATTCTCCATGTTCATGAGTCATCTGCACATCTCACTTATGCTGTTTTCCAAAGAATCAAATACAGTTGGAAACGACATAGACCATTAGACTGTTAACAATTGTTTTTAATCAGTATTTAAACATTCTGTATGATTTTTTTTTTTGCGGTTATAGAGTTCTAATGACCGTGTTCAACTACAACCGTCGGTCTCACGATTATATAATCACTGTTACACCCTATAAACTACTCTCTTCTTAAAGGAACAGTATGTAAGAAATGTATATCAATTATTCATAAAATGGCCCTGATATGTAAGTAGACATTAAGAATTAATTTTCATTCCAAATAGTTCTATCACTGACAACAGTGGTCTGTCCAGGATATTGTCATTTAAAAAGTGGAGTTGCAGCCCTCAACTGATGTTTATGTTGTCATTTTGTGTATTGGCCACCAGTTGTGTGATTGCAGTACCAGTTTTAGCCACAAGTTTTGTGATTGCAATACCAGTTTTGGCCACAATCCTACATACTGTTCCTTTAAATAGAACAAATTTGTTTTTATTTTTGTATTTGTATTTTTAAATGTATTTTTCTGCACATTTCTTTGAAAATTTTTGGTTGGTCGTGAGATTATTGCTTATACCTGTCTAAATGGGTTGCATAATCAAAATAGCAAAACCAAACACCACTTAAACGAATCACATATAATCAGATATGTCAATATTTGCTGAGCAAAGTCCCCATAAAAAGATAAGTCATAGTCTATTATTTGTTATGCTTTAATATAGCATTTGTTATGCTTTCATATAATGAAACATGAGCTTACAATACACAACTATCCATTAGGCAATACTGTATTACTCTTCTTGTTTTCTCAGTATTAAATAGCTATCATAGCTATGATCTGCAAATTTTTACGATGCAGGGTCAAGCTACTGTCAAACTTTTTAAAACGTGTCTTGAGAGACCTTGAAACTTTTTTTGGACATATATTCTCCTGGTGGATGTTTTTATTTATTTTATTTATTTATTTTCTCTCTTTTCCAATATTATTGGGAGCTGTGGCGGCAGGTATGAGATACATATACAGTATATTACGTGTGATACTGTATATACTCTATAAATGTTTTCTAACACCATCTTATGATACAAATTTCTAAATATATATCCATGACCTCTGAATTTAAAAATAGCTTCACTGTCTCTGTATTTAATATTTATTTATCACTTGTTATATATTTATTTACTTCAGTCTTTCCTTTCTTTCTGTACTCAGGGGTTTAACTATGCGACTCTCTCTTTCACTACATCTGACAGGCGGTGACAGAAGCAGCCTGGGGTGTTTGAATAAAAGATGAATACTCGGGCTGGTTCATGACACTGGGGTAACCCTGAACTGTAACAGTAGAACCACAGCAGTACAGCCGGACCACAATAAAAGGATCACCCCATACTCCAGAAAACAGGGGGGAAAGGGGAACCTGGGAGTCGGATTTAGTGCTGGCTCAAATATGAATACAATTCAGTAAGAGCTGAATAGAAACCGTCTGAGCTTTCTCCCTGAATACACAATACATAGTGCCAACAAAAGGGGTGTGTTGTTGTGTGTGACTGTTTATTTTATTGACTGCTGTGGGTGTTTATGTGCATTTAATTATTTGTCGCGGTGTGTGCGTGATTTTGGGTGGAACTGATGCCTATCCTTTTGGGTGCAGCCAGCACTGAAATATCTCTAATAATATCCATCAAGCATTTTGGCCAGATGATATTTTGGCTGCTGAGCAATGGTGCATCGTTGACATAAAGGCAAAGTGAGAATCACTCAGCTTCCAGCATTTCCATTAGCGTACAAAGATTTCCCAGTCCGGATGCACAAGAACAAATCTCTGAGAGTCATGGCCTAGATCTGGACAGGAAACTGATGCGAGAGGACGGGAATTTTTTAGCTTCGTGACTACTTATGAATCTCTGCTTAATGCGCGTGTGAGCTCTTGGTTTTGTTGCTGCTTGCTTGTGTGTATGTGGTTAAGAAATACCCAGAATTCCTGTGTCATTTTGAGGTTTGAAACAGTCAGCCGAGCAGGTCTCTGCTTCACAAAACTGTCAACCTTGAATCTCTGACTTATTTCAGATTTATGCGGCACGGCAAACAAAGACTAAACATACACTAAAGAACGAGATATGACTAAAATTCTGTTTTCCAACATTTCTTTACAACAAAAAAACAAAATTTTAAATGAAAAGCAATTTTTTGGCCCGTCAAACAATCACAGTTATTTTCAAATGAGCCCCAGTCGTTTTCCGACAGTATTCACTCTGCAAAACACATTGAAGTCCAAAAAGAAAAATAGCATGAATGTGGGAGGTAAATTGAAGGTAATAATCCATGGGCTTTATTATTAAAAACCGTTCAAGGCCTCTGCGTGAACATCGTTTTCAATAAATCAAAAAATCCCTCCCTAACCGCCTGAGCTTATCTTAGAGCATTTGTAATACAACAAAGATAATATTAGAGATTGTATTTACGTGGCTATTAAACCCAATTTACCCATATCTCCTTCATTCTTAATCACCTTTCTATTTCACTAAAGGAATATCTGGATAAATAATGAGTAAACCTAATGGCTGCTGTGCATAGATATGGGGCGTCACTTGAGAATAGCTCCCATCTGGTCAAAGTCATCATCACTAACCTAATATGTCATCTATAAATTATTAACTTCTCATTTTTCAGAATATTACACTTGGCTACTGAAAAGCATCCCCTGTTATTTATGTAGCAGCAGATGCCCAGCACCACTGTTGGGGAGATACACAACACCGATGTTATTCACTGCGAGCTAAATTTGAAATAAATGAGTTGTAATTGAGTTCTTGAAATAAAATGTGATCAGAAAGGCAAGGAGAAAACACAATGATGCAGAAACAGAGAATTAAAACGGAATCTAAAATGAGATCTTTCCCTTCCTTATACAGTCGTGGTCTTAAATTAACATTGTTAATTCGAATGACTACAGTCCGTGTCTGGTTCTGCGACATTTGGCATTGAAACTGAATAAGGACTTCACTTAGTCTCCTAATAAGCCATTTTTCCTTTCAAGGACGTCCTCATGATGAAGTGTCTTTCCTTCAAATTTACCCAACTTATAGGGACGTTTCTCAGCAATTTTGTCCCCACTAACATGGCTAGGTCAAACACACACACACACACACATAGAGAATCTGCAACAATCATTCTCTATCCTTTATAACCATTGCACTGCACGTCCATATAAAAGCTTCCATAATGCTTTCCCAATGAAAATCAATACAGCCCTACGAAAGTGAGGCGGGCATTAGTAATCTCCTCTCATTTCTCTCTCTCTCTCTCTCTTTCTCCGTCCTTTATGTGTCTCCCCCGTCTCCGGGCCGTTCCATCTAGTCTCCTCCATTAATTTATAATATCTATCTCTGGAATTGGTTCTCATGAGCGTACGCATGGCCCCACGCGCATGCAAGTGTGAGTGTCAAGTATATCGGCTATCCATCTGACCTGTTGCCTGATCCCGACTGTGTGTGTTGAGTTACACAGACTCACCTACCGGCCACCTGTCTGACCGCTAACCTTGTACACCTGACGGTGTGTCTGCAGATGCGTCTGTGTGTAAATGCACCGTTTTCACAACACATTAGGGCCCACATTAACAAGCCTAGTGTATTGATTGCCCTCCATCTATTCAAATGATAGAGACGCGGACGGGAAGGTGTTGGCGTGAGTGGGCAGGGCTAAAAGAAAAGTGCACTGCAGCAAAAAGGGAGTTTTACTTACAAACATGCTGAGTTGCGCATTCCCAGCAAGACAGATATAGGTCAACAGGATTTCCATTTTCATCACTTTTCAATCCTGAAAGCACTGTTTATGCGTGCGCGCGAGCCCTACTTGCGAATTCAGACGGCACAGAGGTATTGGCTTGCCATCACGCTATACCATCCCATCATGCAACACACAAGCTTAAGTTAGGCTGTGTCACAAAGCTCCGTGGTAGAGGAGTTAATTACAGTGTGATCAATAATTGATTAAACCGTCAGAATGAGTCCAACAAACTCTCCAGTAAGCATTAACGCACGCTCGCACACACTGAGCACGGACGCAAATGCGCAAATACACAACCAAAATCTCCATTAAGCATTTTCGTCTGACAGAGAAAAATGTCAGCAGATTAAGAGGATTGACTCGACATTGGATTGGAACCCACCCACTGTGGACAGAATCGCAACAGCACGGATGGATTGATTAGGTCTTGCAAAACACACGGCGCCTTAACTACTGCATCAGCTGTTTTTGAGACGCCGGGTAAAGACAGTAACAATCCGACTGTCAGTCATGCTAAAGAGGCCAAAAATGACATGTCATTTAGCACTCCATATCTCCAGTGCAGATTTGGTTTAAGCTCCAAATACCTGTCAAAAAAATTTTATTCGTTCCCAGTGTTCAATTTAACCATGTCTCTCCATTACAACATGAGACTATGGTGCTAAGTCTAAAGCACCTGTCAAAGCGTGTACAGCTAATCTTTTTTTTATTAACACGTTTGTGAAATGCAATGCAAGCACTTTGGATATGCCGCATTAAACCTATGACCTGGATAAAAGTGTAACGATGACAGATTGTGTCGAGAAGTCAATTCTGCTAGCCTGTGAGATTTCTCCTCTCAACCTCAGGCGCTGGGCACTCTCAAAACAGACATATACCCGCTCTATATTTAACACTAGCAAACATGTGTCAGAAAAATGAAAGTGCGTGTAAAGAAGTGGGGAAAGGAGAGGAAAAGAAGTTTGAGAGAGGAGAGGAACGAGTAAAAGAGATATGCTACGTGGCGTAAGAGAAAATGGGTTAGCATTTCTCCTCTCTTCGACAGTCTATTTTCAGTAGCTACTCGTGGAAAGGAGAGCAGGCAGTTACACTAGATAACCTTATCCACTATACATGCTGTAACACAACAACGGTGCAGGGTGACTGCAGAAGCTGTCACTTTCTTTCTTGTCTAAAGGTAAAGCAGTTTTGGGATTCCTTCTGAATTTGATACGATTAGCTAACAACTACCCTGACTTTTTCAAGGTTATTGACTAAAAATAGGCCAAAGTGTTGAGTGGGTGCCTAAAATGATTTCTTGGAAAACTTAATTACTTGTTCATTAAATTACTGGCGTATTCCATTGGCTATCAGCAGTGTCTTTATTAATTTGGTAATATCCCAAGGTATCCAGTGAATTCAGTTTGGTTTTGGAATCTGGGTCTAGTTCAGACTTGAGGCGTCTGTCTTGACAAGCCTTGTAACATTTTTGGGTGCTAACCACCCAGCCCAATACTTAGTGCGAATAGCCGCAGAACTATAATTATTTCTGAAGTAATTATATTTGTAAAACTGCTTTAGTCTTTAGGGTTGCACACACTTACACTGTGTTAGTGTTATATCAATAATACTTTTATACTTCTAAATTCGTTTTACAGATAGTTAATTTCCAACAGATGTCAAAGTCATTGAAAAAGTCAATATATCCATCTTTGTTCTTGATGATTTGAAAGAATGCTTTCCCGAAAATGTATGCTTCTTTTCTCATATCTTTTTAAACCACTTTCCAAATTTTATTATATAATGTAAAATACATTCCAGATTTCAAGATTTGCACTTAAATGGTCCAAAAACCATTTAGGGATGTACTTCTTCTAAACCAAAATATATACAAATACCGGTCATATCTAGTAATACATTACTGAGACACTCAACATGGCTTGCAGACTTGTTAAAAATCCAGATCATTTACTCACCACCATGTCATCCAAAATGTCGATGTCTTTCTTTGTTCAGTCGAGAAGAAATTATGTTTTTTTGAGGAAAACATCCCAAGATTTTTCTCATTTTTATAGACTTCAATGGACCCCAACACTTAACAGTTTTAATGCAGTTTAAAATTGCAGTTTCAAAGGACTCTAAACGATCTCAAACGAGGCATAAGGCTCTAATCTAGTGAAATGATAGTAATTTTTGGCAAGAAATATAAAAAATTTCACTTTTAAACCACAATTTCTCGTCTTCCGCCGGTCCTGTGACGCGCGACCTCCCGTAATACGTCATCACGTCAAGAGGTCACGGATGACGTATGCGAAACTACGCCCCAGTGTTTACAAGTGTGGAGAAAGAGGACCGTTCTGACGTTGTTGTATGTGGAATGATACTAATTAATGTCTTTGTGTCAGTTTATTGTTTAAAATGGTCCGCAAATGTGCGTTTCATATATGAAACACGTGACCTTTCGACATCATTATGCAATTACGTGAGGTCGCGCTGGCGGGTCACACAGCCAGAGGAAGAAGAGAAGTTGTGGTTTAAAAGTGCATATCCTTATTTTCTTGCCAAAAATGACAATCGCATCGCCAGCCAAGACCCTTATGCCTCGTTGAAACTGCAATTTTAATCTGCATTAAAACTGTTAAGTGTTGGGGTCCATTAAAGTGCATTTCCTCAAAAAACGTTCTTCTCGACTGAACAAAGAAAGACATCAACATTTTGGATGACATGGTGGTGAGTAAATTATCTATTATTTTTTTTAAGAAAATGGACTAAACCTTTAAATATGGTGAATGATAGATGTTTAGCTTCCTACCTGTTTACTGTACTTGGCAGTCTGGCAGCTGTAATCGGAGCACTGGTCTGAGCTGAGGGACATGGCGTCTGCATTAGCTGTGCCGTTACCAGTAAAGGTGTTGGTGGGGGGCAGTTCTTGAACGGCCTGGTGCTTCTTTCCTTCCACGGGTGGTGAGTTGGGCTGCAGATGCACTGCGGGCAAAGGTGAACTGGACTTGTAGTGGCGGGCCAGATCAGGGCTTGATTGGTGACGTCTGGTGCCCAGTCTTGGGCTGCTGGGGTCCCCGGCTGCTGCTGCACAGTAACGGGCGGCGATCCTCTCACTGGCATTGCTCGTATCTTCATCCTCCTCTTCTTCATCGCCTCCCCCACGTCTGCAGCCATTCACTGTCATAATTCCACTGTACAGGGAACGTTCAGATTTGGCGCTGCCGTTACTGCGCTTGTCTCTGCGTGGTTTGCGCCCGCGTTCGTTGTGGGAGCCCTGAGCTTGTAGAGGGGGAGGCTGCGGGCTGAAAAAGTCCTCCTCGGGTTCTTTCTTTCCAGCCTCATAGCCGTTCTTACCCTGGGCCCCACATTGCCGGGCTGTCACCACCAGGAGGATGACCAGAATAACTGCAGCAGCGCCGGCTAGGACACCAATTGCAACGCTCAAACGCTGTTTACCCAGTGCTCTCTCGCTGTCTGGGTCACCTGCAATATCCAGAGAGAGTGGGATTGCAAGGCTGCGAGCCACCTGGAAGAGAGAGAGACATATAGAGGGAGAAAAAAAGAGAGCAAGTGATTGAAAGAAAAGGCCAGAAATTGTGTGTGTGCCCTTTGATAACTGCATCCTCATTTTCCTGCTCTGCCTGCTGAACCGCACACACACACGCACACACATTTTCCTATTGCAAGGCCCAGACTTCTCAATTATCATGTCAAGGCTTGGATATTCAATCATGGTTATTCAACTGTGACTGTGTATGCATATGTGCGTGTTCGTGTATCTTTCATCTTTGCATTTGCATGTGTTTTCTTCTCTCTAATATTTATGTGGGTCAACAACAATTTGATGCATAAATATTTATAAACAGCAATATTTTTAAAAAATGTGCTACTTTGTGCAATGATTTCTTAGGAGTGCCAGAATACAGTATTTGTGAGTCTATAGTTTGTTTCTTTGTTTCATTCTCTCATAAACAAATACAACTATTCAATTTCAACCACTGTCTGTGAAATCCAGGCTAAAGTCGCATACTGTAGTCTAATGATGAGACTACAAGCATTTAACTTATTGATTTTACTTTAATTCCAATCTTAGATGAGACCTTACTTAGTCAATATAAAGGCATCAAAGTTATATTTTCACAGAATGTACTTTACATTATGTAAGATTATTTTATGTACAAAACAGTAAATCACAAAAACAAAATGACTTTAGCTGGCTTTTCACAGGTAGGATCACAAATAACCTGTGGTTTGTGTCTGTTCTACTTGCACTGGGCCCTTCGGTGTCTCACCTGTGCATCCACTAATGTAGCATTGGCTAGGGTCTCATTGATGAAGACATGAACCAACGCTGTGGCACAAAGGGAAGGCAAACCACTGTCGTTGACCCGGACCACCAGGCGGTGCAGACCTTTGTGTCTTCTCTCCAGGGGCTCCGCCAGGGTTATGACCCCACTATTGAGGCCAATCTCAAACAGATGAAAGGGGTTTCCGCCTACCAGAGCATAGCGGAGATCAGCATTAGACCCCGCATCGCCGTCAGAGGCCGTGACTGTCTGGACTACAGTCCGAGCCCCGCTAGCAGGTGGCAGGAAGGTATACGATTCATTAGCTGGTGATGTGACGGATGGTGCATTGTCATTTTCATCAGTGACAAACAGAGAGACAGTCGCAGTGGCAGACCGTGGCGTTTCTCCACCATCAACCGCACGCACTCGGAATGAGTATGCACTGCGCCGCTCACGGTCAAAGGAGGCAGAGGAGAAGATGGTGCCAGTGTTATTTTCTATGGAGAAAACTTCTTGCTTTCCCTCTTTGGCTTCCTCTCCACCCTCCTCTTCATCATTCTCAACAAAAAGACTCAACTCTGCATTTTGTCCGTCATCGGCATCTGTAACGGTCACCATGCCAACAGGGCTGTTGGCGAGTAGGTTTTCTTTGACATAAAACGTAAAGATTTCCTGGACAAATTTGGGAGCATTGTCATTTCTATCAGTGACCTGAACCACTACAGTAGCAGAGCCCTGCAGAGAGGGGGTGCCTTTGTCTCGAGCTATTACACGAAATTCATACCGTTCCCTCTGCTCTCTGTCTAGTGGTCCAGTGGCACGAATATCACCATTATCGGCATCAATGTAAAAAGCTCCATTAACAGATGGATCCAGTGAATATGCAATCTCTGCATTTTTGCCACTGTCTGCATCGGCTGCCACTACAGTAACTACTCGCTCTCCTGGGGAATTATTCTCAGCAAAATGGACCTCCACCAAGTTTTGGGCAAAAGTTGGAGCATGGTCATTTATGTCCACCACACGGACTAGGAGTGAGCTATTGCTAGAGAGGCTTGGGCTACCAGAGTCCACGGCCACAATAGTGACACTATATTCACGTGTAGCTTCGTAATCCAAAAGTGCTGAGGTGTGCAGAAAATATTTCTTTTTGTTTCGCTCAAAAGCGTCATCCGTAGGTGGCAGAGGTGCCAGAGCTGTCTCACCCGCTGGTTTTAGGGTAAAAGGTACATCTCCAACAACAGTGCAGGTGACCGCACCATTCTCCCCCTGGTCACGGTCTGACACCTGCACTAATGCTACTGGCGTGTCCACCAAAACATTTTCTGGAACCATGGCGGCACCATCACGTACAAGGATCCGTCCAATTTTTCGAATTTCCACTACGGGTACGTTGTCGTTTTCATCCCTTACATTGAGAACGACTGTTGTGCGGTCAGTGCGGGGTGGCTGGCCCCGGTCGCGGGCTGTGATGGTGAAGCGCAGCTGAGAAACTTCTTCGCGGTCGATCCGATGCAGAACGCTTAGCCAACCTGATGCTTCGTCCAGCCTGAGGAGGCGTCTCACGGATTCGGTTGCAGCTCCAAACACATACTCAACCTGACCATTTACGCCGACATCACGGTCTGTGGCACGTACCTGCAGGACAGGTGTGCCAGGAGGGGCGTTTTCAGCCATTTCTGCTTCATAAACTGCTCTCTCAAAACGAGGACTGTTGTCATTGACATCCGTGATTGACACACGTAATAAAGCTTGTGATGAGCGAGACGGACTGCCGCCATCGCGGACACGCAACACAAGTTCATAGGAATCACGTGCCTCGCGGTCCAAAGGCCCTTTGACGATCAGCTGTGGCTGCTTCTGTCCATCAGGTGTGTCTGCTACCTGCAGTTCAAATACGCTGCTCCTGCTGGCAGGCCCCGCCCCCGCGTCCGGCCCTCTCCTTCGGTCCCCACCATTCCCATTTGTCTGTCCGTTGGCGGGACGGCGCAAAGCAGACCCTCCATCTCTGCTATCTTGGATGAGCTCATAACGATCAATGCCGTTTCGACCAAAATCACGATCAGTGGCCGTTGGAAGGAGATATAGAGTACCAATTGGACGGTTCTCCTCAACAGACAGTGTGAGTACGGGGGACGGGAAAGAGGGTGTGTTGTCGTTGATATCTGTGACCACAATACGTCCCTCAAACAAATCCACCCAGCTCTGCAGAGGACCTATGACAGACACTTCAAAGTTCAAAAAGCACTCATTCTCATCAAATATCATTTGACACTGGGGCAGCTTCTCCCTGTCGATCCTCTTGCTGCCGGTGGTAAGCTCTCCAGTTACATTGTCAATCTTGAAGTACTCAGAGCCAGATTCCAAAGCAAAAGTCACATCACCTGTCCCGATCCCAGAGGTGGACAGCCCCAGGTCCGCAGCCACGTTGCCTATGTGCACATCGGCCGGCCCCTCTTCCGCCACGCGGTAGCGCAGCGCCGAATTGACGCGCGGGAGCTGAGTCAGCAGCTGCAGGATGAGCACGAGGTAGCAGCGCGCGGAGTGCACTGCGCCAACGCTCCTTTTCCCCATGACTCTCTCTCTCTTTCTTTTTCTCTCTCTCGTCCTCCGGTCCAGAGCAGACGGGCTCAAGCCGATCTCGACACCGAATAATTTCTGTAGATGATTCCTAATCAAAATTTCTCCTAGTCTTTAATTCCCCAGTCACGTTTCCAACACGATAAAAACATCCACTTTTTGAAGAGCTCAGCAAGTCTTTACGTCACTTTTACGGCCAAAAATATTCCTTTATGCCTTTTAGGAGCGAACGGAAGTTAAATTTAAGCAGTTTCAATGACTTTGTCCGGCTCATTGAGATGCTGCGGAGCGCTGGCTCCTCTCGCGCTTTCACTGTTTTAAACTGCAATGCAGTACAACACAAAAGAGATCTGTCTGTGAATTCAGCTCTCCCATCCGCATCCCAAAGCTCGCGCTAGCGGCTGGGAACACGCCAAAACTGCTTTTAAAGTCTTTTCCTGTTTTTTTATATTCTCTTACCTTAAAACACAGCGAGGGGAAAGCTTTCCCCGCAGTCTCGCACGCGCGTGCCAAGCTCTTATAGATTCCTTTACGGTTAACTTGACAAAGAGAAATCTCCTCAGTCCGGCTTCCCAAAATTAGCCACTTATAGAAAGATGCGGAGCAGGATGGCGAAGTACCGACAAAAGCCTTTAGTAATTCCTCCAGAGTCCGTTGTGTGTGAAGTGTTTGAGGAAAAAGTCCCGCATTCTCCTCCTCCTCCCCTCACCTGCACGTTCTACTGCACTGCATGTGAACGTCCCTCAAATGATGCTGCAGTCTCTCTCTCCTTCTCTCTCTCTCTCTCCGTGTGTGTCTTACTCTCTCAACCTCTCCCTCTCTTCGTTCACTGCAACATTTCCCTCACTACGTAACTCGACCGTTCAAATGAAACGGGAGACCGGGAGCGCGTGAGGACCGCGCGTGTCTCGAAGGAGATCGCGCTTTTCTTTAAATCGCCGCAAAAGCGCAAATACAGGGGGGGTGTTTGCAAACGACCACAAAACAAAATATGCTACTTAAGGAGCGAATATACGCCAGCACAAATACCATGTCAGGAGAAAACAGATCATTGTCAAACCAGTTGTTTTTGACGGAGATAAAAAAAAATCTATAATATCGGTCCTAAATGTAAACCGACAGTATTGCAACCTTGATTTAGCTACACAATTCTAACTCGTTTATTAAAAAGTTTGTCCGTAAGTCGTTAGTGACTTTTTAGTGGTCGCTATCAGTTTGAACCCAATGAAACGTCTTAGTAGATCTGCTTTAGCAACGCAAAGGTCATAAGTTTAGAACACATATGACAGCCTACAAACTATGGATTGAATGCACTGAAATTCACTTTGGCTAAAAGACACCGCATATGTAAATAATATGTAAAGGTGAGCCAGAAGGTTGAGGTCAACTCATTTTTGTAGCATTTGTAGAAGCATTTACGCTGTATAATGCAGTTTATTTTTAGATAACATATTTTAGATAACATTTTGTTTTATGAATATTTAGACTATCAATTCTCTAATATAAATTATTTTATTATTTTGAACTGGTATTATTATTATTATTTGTATTGGTTTTGTTATTATGAACCATACAGAAGGGCTCTCATTGTCTGAATGCGGCAGTATTGGCTGCGGTCGGTTTTGCTCATCCTCTGAACAATGAGCATGTATCTTACACACACACACCCACGCGCGCGCGCACACACACGCACGCACGCACACACACACACACACACACATACACCGGTCCCATCACGGGCTGCCCCGTAGCCACGAGGATGCGCGAGCGCAATGCAGCACTGACTGTACGATACCACAGTCACACAAAGGAGCAGCCCTTCTCCGTCTATACTTTCCATCCTGTCTCTCAAACAACCCAGATAGCACACGTACGTCTCAGATACGTATCTGCGGGGTAATCACTCAGATTTCCATTCCGTCTGGAAAACGTATTATAAAGGTCGTTTGCCCATATGAATTACGTATCTGAGACGTACGAGCCAAGCCGTTTTGAAGACGCTTTTAAGATCTTTTTAAGACGCTTGATATTTAGAATGATGTTAGCAGATGTTTCTAAGATATTTCCAAGATGTTTCTTAGATCTTTAAAAGATCTTTATAAGAGCTTTAATCGAGCTCTTTCTAAGATGTTTCTGAGAGCTTTAAAAGACGATTAAAGATCATTAAAAATAAATTGCTCTAAACTACATCTTCTACACAGTTATACACACATATTATTACAATATATCATTAACAACAATTAAAACAGTATTTTCAATAAAACAGGCAGTTGATTGCGTAAAATTTATTTAAATTAGACAAAAGAAAAACATTCATAACATGCATATTTACACGAGTGTATGCAAAAAAAGCAACGTTTTTCTATAACATACAAAGAAACACAATATCTTTAAATTAATCAAATGCTTCCTCGGGCAAAGAACATCTTGGAAGGAATTTCCGCGTCTCCTTCAGTGGTAGACGGACGGATTCTTCTTCTGCAGCAGCTGCATTCTAAAAGAAACCATTACAAAAAATAAGGAAAAATTAATTTTACAAACTATGTCATATGTTTTCTTTGTTTCCTCAATATAACTCTGATTAGAATGTCAAACAAAGATAAAATCATCCGTATTAATCGTCAGTATCGTGTATATTATTAATATGAGCGTCTTTGCGTTATATTCGTGCTACACCATGCACTTATATTGACGTCTTAATGCAAAAGAAGAAGGGCAAGAAAGAAACCTGTCCTGGTCTGGCGATTTAAGGGAACATCTGTTTAAGGTATGTAGTAATAATACATTTTAATAATGCTGAGTGTGGGATCAGTTAACTAGAAATTTCGTTGATAATAAGCAATGTATGTACAGTAACTAGCTAGTTCACGTTAGATATTTTATTCACGTGACTGTGGTTATTTTAGGTTTTTGATAGTTAATTTCACTGATAGTTTGAGCCCGTGTAAATTTCTTAAAAAGCTGTAATTATTATTTTATTTAACATTATTATGTTTGCTGTCAAGACTGATATTTATTTATATATATTTATTGACGTTGATATGTAAACTTAACCTACTCAGTTGTACTTGACTAATGCAATAATGAAAGGTCCACCTGTTTAAGTAAATTGTGAAACATTTGAACATAACAACATTTGGACATAACATACACACATTGTTTCCGCCTGCATCAATTTAGTTGTATAGCTGCATTGCTGGTTAACACCTTTGAGTAGATTCTCCATGTTCTTCTTTTATGTGTAGCTGCTCACCTTAAACAGATACAGTACATTGAAGTAATGTTTAAAACAAATTAAGCCCTATAATATTGTTTATGTTTACAATAATTGGTAAAAAGTTTGATGGATAAAATGGTTCTTACCATTCTCTATATAAGCCCCTCTGTTAACTTTTGTTCAAGCCTGTCTAGATCTTTTATCAGTCTAGAAAGATGTTGGAGAAAAGACATCATCCTCTTCTATAATCTCCATCTGTAATTGGACTAACTGGACCAGTGAATGCAGGTGACTCCAAGATTGTCTCGTTTACAGCTGCAATATCAAAAAATAATTGAATTGAGGCTTTTTATATACATTTAGTATTTTTTATTAAAATTCATAATGAGCATATGTATACATTGATTTAAAACAGTACTCAAGACTGTAGATTTACTGTGAGGTTTTGAATGTTGGACAGATTATCAGACCTGCATCTGCCTCAGACATGTTGATGTTTAGCTAATGACGATTTTAAATACATTTTTTTTTTTTTTTTTTAGGCAACTTACTCTCCATTCGACCTTGCAGGTCACACCATGGTCTCAAGAGGGAAAATGAGTGCTCTATGGATTGAACAGAAAAGGTAGTATTAAACAGTGTTATATATTTAAATGCCATGAACAATGCGTTTATGTTTTCTTCCTAATTATGTCAACAAATGCTCTTTTACCTTGCATGGTACTTTAGGAGAATCAAAACTCCAACCATCTGTATGAGGGTCTGGATGGATAAAGGATGCCCACTGGAGCTGGAAATGATGGATCAGGTCATTTTCATTTGTCACATTTACAAAGAAGCACACTCTAAGGATTGCGTTACCCTGTCTGTGGCAAATACACTAGACAAAAGTATTGGGGGGCCTCATTCTAATAAACATGTTTATTTATTCCAGTGTTTCCAATCAAAACAAATATAAATGCTATACCATATAATACCACTACAAAGAGTTTTGTTTTTTCATTTTTGTTGCAACAGTTTTGTAAGTGCCTTTTTCTGTTCCGAAATGACTACAGCTTCTTGTACAAGTCATTGATAGGTTTAGGTGATGAGTTTTGGGCTAAAAACCTTAAAGTTAAGTTAAGGTCTGGGCTTTATTCAGACCAGTCAAAGTTCTTCCACACCAGACTGAATCACTCATTTTCTGTTTGAACCTTACTTTGTTTGTAGGGTCATTCTTAAGTTGGTATTGAAAAGGGCCCTGCCAAAACACTTGCTATAAATTTAGCATCAAACGGTTTTTCTAGAATATCATATGCTGTAGCATTAAGATTTGTGCTCATGGAAATAAGTAAAGTATTTAAACCTGTTTATTAGAAGGAGGCGTCGCAATAGTTATGTCTATATAGTTTATGTTTAACAAGCCAAAATAACCAGGGCTGCTTCTTTTTAAGAACTTTTGGGTATTTTTAAATCAGACAGAGGAATAACAGTCCTTAAATGTGTAATGTACTGCCATAATTTTGATCAAAACGTGAGGTCAGATTCTTGTTAATCTACTGTGTTCTTTCTTGATGGTTAGCCGAGTGTCCCAGGACAGAAAACCTGTTTCGTATGGATCAGAGTCAGACATTAACATCTAATATGTAATATCTAGTGATATGTTTTCTTAGATAATGCTGTGAACAAATGCTTTTTTACCTTGAATATTAGGTGGATCCACACTTGAACCATCTGTATGATGATCTGCACCCACTGGATCTGTAAATGGTGGTGCAGGTAAGTTTCACAAGTAAACAAACTCAAATCCTATTCAGACCATTCATGATTCCAGCAATAACCAAGTTTTCTTCTCACAATAAGACTGCATTTACATTGCAAATCTTAATGCACAGATCAGATTTTTTTTTACTATATTCATTTTTTTTCCTGCTCTTTTTATATTTACATAAGACACGATTCATATCTGATAACTGTTACAATAATTGCCAAAACTACAGTTTATATTAGTGTCATGATTTGCACTTGAGTTTTGTATCGACAGGGCCACTGCCAATTTAGGCATGTTTTAATTATGACACTTAAACAATTGTATATGTACATCGATAAAAGTTTTTGCAATCATGGAAACATAAGTGAATTGCAGACAGCATTCTTGTTTTACGAATGTAAAATGGCTGGAGTAGTGATGTCACTAGCTAGATTAATTTTCATTTGACCTCCCCCACAGAAAGACACAGCACATCATTATATCGTTGGCTCCGCCCACTGGTGTTCAGTCTAAAGTAGTAGTTGTTGACAATCATAAAGTTGTAAAAACAGTAAGATTGTGATGTCAGACAAACATTGTGCTGTTGCTGGCTGTGGGAAATTAGTGTCTTTGTAAGGGTCGCAAATAATTTGAAAATATTTATGTTTCAAAATATTGCCCCCCTACCATGAACTAAACTGGACTGTCGCAGAGACCAAGTGTAGTAAGGTACGGAGCGCTCACACTAGTCACACCAAACTTTGGAGGTAAAACATACTTTGGTATGATACAGTATGCATAGTGTGAGTACCCCATAATTTTACTGTAAACCATGCCGCTCCTTCGAGCTTATTTCTATGTATATTTAAAACATTCTTCATTCTCTTGTGATTATTTTTGCAGGTTTCTGAATTGATGTCAGATGCAAAGCAGAAGTTTATTTTCTTCCAGTTTGGCTTCATTGTGGAAAAATGCTGGAAACTAAAATGCAGGTGACATTCTTTTGTTTATTGAAGCTATGACAAATAATTTGTCTGTTTAGTTAATGTTTTATACAGTGTAACTGTTCCTAAACATTGTTCCTCGAGGTCCTCTGCTATTCACATTTTGTATGTCTTCCTTATTTAACACACCTTATTCAAATCATCAGCTCATTAGTAGAGATCTTCATGAACTGAACTGAGGCTGTGTCCAAATGTTCACACTTGTTGTCTTTGCACTAGACTACTATGACGTTTTTTTGTATTTGGCCTAAGTATTTTAGTGGGCGTGAAGATCCCAAGCGTGCATGTAGAATTAACATCCGATGGGACACACTTAGCATGCGTAAAAATTTAAATCCAGATAGTGCCAGCAATTTGCACCAAAACGTATTTGTGTTTTATTAACTACTTTAAATTTATATTTACCATTTTTAAGTTTTTCTGTAAATAAAATGAACACTCTGAAATGAACATTTGCTTATATCAAACTTTTAGATGCAGAATTCTTTGCTCCTGTAAAAAAGCTCTTGGTTTTGAGTATGTAGCTTTATTAAAGTGTATTATTTATTCAGTAGTCCCTAAATAAACGACACAATGTTGCAGTTGCAGATGTTTCACAAAATACATAACAATAATGCAGAAATGTAGAAATGTTAACATAAAATTAAAAGTCTCATGCTTTACATCCAGAACATGATGCACGATGGGATGCACAAAGTTATATTTGGACGCAGCCTCAGTCTGTCAGATCAAAGAGACATACAGAATGCACAGAGCAGTGGGACTCCATGAACAGAGTTGAGAACCACTGGTGTAACTCATTATGCTTACCTGACTCATGCAGAATTCTGGCCTGGTGTTTGGTCCACCCTTTCTCTGGCTTGTGTCTCCGTCTCCATCATCATTATACTCTTGTCAGTGTTATAGTATTGTCGTCTGCGTACCAGGACTTTGTTTCTCAGCTGTCCCTTCTCCTTCAAGCTACATTTTTGTCAAGCTGCAACAAGTTGGAATACATAATTATTAACGTTTAAGGATTTTGATGTATGAAATATGTAACAAAAGCAAAAAATGTACAGACATTCTATTAAGAAATTACCTTTTTGTTGTTTGTTTACTGACCTTTCAACCATATTGCATTTAAAATTGATCATCATACCTTTGGTCTACTGTTAACAGACTACTGTAGAAAACTTTGAATAAAGTCAAAAAAAAGAGAAAAAATTATAAATGCTGAATGTGTCTCATCTTAAATACATTGTTGTTTTTTTTATTGAATTTGGATGTTTTTATGATTTAAGGAAAATTTACGTAGCATATATATTGATGTTTTAATCCAGAGTTTGTTAATGACACTTAATCATTAACAAACATTTAAAAAGGTTTATTACAATACTAATTGATAATATTAAATTAATGTAATAATCTTGTTTTGTTACACCCTAAATCACTGAGCGCACAAACGCTACCCCAGTTACAAGCATGGGTGGTTGACTTCATGCAGACATGCGCAGACATCGAAGTACCGCGAGAGTGATTCAAAAGCCCACGAAACAGTGTAATCACGCGGTACTGTGACGTCATACTGGTTAACGCTAAGCCACGTGAAGCCGGACACAAGGGCTGCACTAATCTTTGGGCTGGAGTAGCCTGTGGCTTACGTGTCTCGTCGCAGAACGATTTATTTCTCTTTTTCACCTCGATCTTTGGCCTCTTGTGATTTAACAAAACCAACATGTGAAGTTACAACGCTGACGAAGGAGTTTAATCAGTAACGTTAGAGGTAAGTAACCAACTTTATGTTATGCATGTAACGTTAGTGGATCTACAGATTGATTGTCGTATATGATCATTATTTTTTTGGTTTGTTTGTTTGTTTGTAACGTTTATCAATGCAAGCCAAAATCGAGCTGCAAATCCTAAAGGCAAGGCACGTTGAACATGTAACGTTAACCGCTTTTCTCAGCGGTTGTGGGGTAAACATTAGCTAAGTTAGCCTAGACCAGCCCCTGTTTAACTTAAAGTTACTTGAGTTATAAAATGTATCAATCTTTCCGCCCGACTTGCTTGGAGTAAGTTAACGTTATGTAAACGACCTGTAATCACAAGAAGCCTTAAAGTTTTATAGCGAAGTGGTTTGATAATTGAGTTAATATTTTATCAGTTGTATTAGCTATAAAGTTATTTATATCTGTGAATTAATTCGTATTTTTATCAGTTTCTAACAACACATACATTACAAAAGGCTGACGTAACGTTAATAACGTTAAGTTACTTACCAACACGAACAAACTGACAGACAAATTAACTTAAAGCCAACAATTACAAAAAAAAAAACATATTATAAATGAAAATAAACGTTATGTTTACGAATTATATTATTTACATGCTAATAATGATGTTAAATGCGAAGAAAATGTTGAAGTGTGCCTGAGGAAATAACGGTAAAATGATGAAAATGGCGCTCACATGACGTACGAATGGCCTCGCGACCACTGTCTATGCTCGCGACCAGCTCGCGCTTGCGCGACAGAAGGGTTAACTTTCTGCTCCAACCTGCAATTTGAATGCAGGGATAATAACAAATAACCAAAGTTTAATAATATTGCTGGGTTTTTTATAATGCTTAATAAATGATGCGTGTAAATTTACACATATTTATTACGTCACTGACATTGTTTTTTATTGCGTTTATTTCTTTTATATTGATTGAAAATTAAAACCTTATTTAATTTACCTAAAATTTGTTTGTGTTTAACACTGATTTATGTTTTTTTCTGTTTAATATTAGTGTGTCCTGGTAAACGTGTGCTTGGAAACATGCAGATTACAGTATTTACAGAGCCGACCTTGAGGCTATTTTTTTTGCATGACATCCACTGATGGATAATCTGTTTACCTAAAAACAGGTAATGTATAAACATTGCAAATATGAATTCACAATTATATAACTTCACAAATATTAAATATTATTTACAATTATTATTAATGATGTACATATTAAATGACATGTTCAGTTGTTATGTTAAGTTATTTGAAGGATATGCATGGTAGATCAATTAGATTATCTTTCTCACTAGCTATAAGCAGCATGCTATATAAATGTTCCACTTAAAGGTGTAGCGGAGGATTTTCTCGAATTTTAGAAAAGAAACGCCGTCTCCGCTTTTTTTGCGCAACACTCCAGATTGACAACAAGGAGGACCAATAGTCTTGATGATCCACCCGGAAAACCTAAATTCTCTGCAATACCTTTAATGTTTAATGCTCTTTTACCTTGATTGTTAGGGTGGTGTTCATACAAAGCAACTTATTGCTCATCTGCTTGAGAGAAAGTTACTGCTGGGGCTCTCCTGCTAAGGTTGTCTTAATTCTAAAAAGAAATTAAGTCATTTAGGCTTAGGTCATAGCAAGTTTTGAATGAATGACTTTACAATCTGTTTTAATAATGTTTATTTACAATGTATTTTATTCCACTTACCTGAATCGTGCAGAGGCTTGATGTTTAGTCCACCGGTTGTCTTCTCCAACCTCTGAGTGAAGCCACCACGAGTGGTCGTGTTAACCAATTTTTTTATCTTAGTGCACATTGTGTCTACATAGTCTAAACGCTTAATAAACTGATAACGTGTAAGGTCATTTAAATGCATAAAACGGTTTTCTTTTATAGGGTAAAGCCCATAAATGGCAAAAACTGATTGGCGCAGGTAGTTTTTTTCTCTTAACCCAGATTTTAGCGTCTTTTTGCCGTTTCGTATGTGCGTATGTCTCCACATGTGATAGATAAACTTCACAAATAAAAGTAAATTAAAACGCTTGAAACATGTTAATGTCATAAGCTGATTTTTATAATATCAGCTGTGAAAGTGCAGGCCAAAAATCTTCCTTCACATGTAGATAAGGTAATGAATTATTTGGTCACTGTTTCTGTCACTGGTGCAAAATAACTGCCCTAGAGAACATGAAGAATAGCCAAAACTGTGGTATTGCGCTAGCCCTAAAAATTTGAGAATCTTGATGTTTTTAACACTTGGTACAACCGCTTAGTAGGCATGGGCCGGTATAAGATTCTGGCGGTATGATCACCTTTAGCAAAAATACCACGGTTTTACAGTTTTGCTGTATTGCCATTGCTACACTAAAATTTGTTATTTTTAAATGCCAGGTAAAAATAAAGCCTTTAAATTATATTATATATAATATTTTCAAAATGTATATAACATGTAAACATCAAATCAATCACATGACTTAATGATTTAATGAATTTTGTATAAATACAGTTCATACCTTGGAGACGGTATCACAGACCATTTTAGTGGTTTTGTAACCTTGACTGTTTAAAACCTCGGTATACCTTAAAACCGGTAACCTACCGCATAGTATCTATTATTTAGGTGGTTGACAGGTCTGTTTGCATGTTATTGTATTGGTAATAATTTATTGTTTATAGTCCAATATTGATTGTGAGAATTATTTCAATTTCCTTAAAAATGTTCTAACATCTTTTTCCTTTCTTTTCTTAATGCAGCACTTCAGGAGAAACCTGCCTGTGATCTGCTAAGATGCACAGATTCAACTCTGGCCCATTGTCATCCCAACACCTTATCTGCCATCAGTTTCGTTTAGTGTCGATCTATTGCAAAAGTTCTTATAAACTTTAAATGAGACTTTGTGTTAAGCAGGGGTTTCCAAACTTTTAATTTCACAACATATTAAGCCCAGGATACACAGCAGGATTTTTGCAATCCAATAAGACCTTATCACACTGTGTGACAAGAATTGTTTAAACTTTAGCAGTAGACTGTCGATGAAGACACCTATTGCATCTGAGGCTGCGACATCCGTCATCAGCATGCGCTAGTGGTAAACAAATACAGGTATGCAGGTCGTAGAAGCAAACACGTTGTTGATGTGCGTTGATCATGCTGAACTTCTTACACTGTCATAAAACTATCGTAGGTGTCTTTGGTCCCAGGACTGGGAAAAGAGGTCTTTAAACCTCTCACACTGTATGAGATAGGACCACCAATTAAGAGCCACGATCACAGAAATCTCCACGATTGTTTCACGATTGGTAATCTTTCATCTGGGACAGCCAAAAATCGTGCCGTGTATTATGGGCTTTAGACATGTGTAATCTTATAGTATATCAAAACCATTGCTAATAATTAATTGGACAAACCATCACTACAATGCAACACTCGCTATCTTACGGTGCGACCCACAAGTGGGTCTTCACCCACAGCTTAAAAACCCTGAGTATGAGTAAGAGTATGTTGTATTGTAATTAAAGTCACATCTTAGTGTTATGGAGCAGTTTGTCATTATATTCACAGTATTACATGGTTCTTTCAGCAGTTTCTACGTTACAATGCTCTTAAAGTGTCCTGATCAGCTTTGGGTCTTGTGAAGTAATGTAATGAGAATGTGATCAATAGCTTTGCAGTATTTTTGGTTAAACATTTTATTCAAATTTGGTAAACAATCTAGTCAATATAATTCATGCTGTGATGCTGGATTAAACCTGGTCAAATGAATGTGTATTGTGTTTTCAATTTTTTATGAGGTTTCTTCATCTATATATAAACATTAAAGTTAAAAGTTTCAACCTTAGATATATAACTGTTGACAAACACACTTAATATGAGTCACACCCAGTAATTATACTAAGCAGGAATTGCAGAAAGCATTAAAGCAGGGTCACCTTAAGATAATCAGCTTGTTGGCAATTGTTTTATTTATTTAAATGTATAACTTTTTTCATTTCAGACTGATACAACAGTCAGAGGGGCAGTGGCTGTTGGCAATGATGTTCCTGTGTGTTTTGTATTTGTTAATATTTTGTAGTCAGAAAGAGTATGAGATCACCTTTTCTTGTGCATGGTGCTTTATCTAAGTGCCTTTTTAACGTTTTGGACTAAACGCAAAATGTCTATATTGCTTTTTTGTTATACGTGATATGGGCTTTTATATTTAATTATATTTTTGCTTCAAAATTAATGCCAACCCTTAAAAACCCGTTAACTATATTTTTAAAACAATTAAACAAGACATTTATTTAAAAAATGAAATGAGTTGGAGGTCTTTGCTGATTCGTCTGCGTTTGATCGGATTCAAGACCACACGGAGATGCACTGCAGGCAGGTAGGATTTAGAATTTTTTTAAGATCTTAAATACGTCTTGTAGAGATATGGAAGACGCATTATTTAAAGACGATCGTCAGCAGATGTAAAGATCTTTACAAGACGTATCTGAGACGTACGTGTGCTATCTGGGAAGCGTTTAATGGCTGGGATGTGGTTGAAACTATTTCCACGGTGAAACTCAATTGGTTTGGTCGCAGCAGATGACGAGAGACCGGATGAGAGAAGCGGTAGCGTGCGGCTCTCCTGCTGCTGCCGCACCGGGGCTGGTTAACATTCCACCGGCGTCACCACACGCGCGTGCTTGATGCTCTGCGTCTCGCGCCCTCTGTTGTTCCACCGCGCGCGTTTTGATTTTTCTTCTGAAATCAATCGCCCAGTCGAAGTGGGCGGGTGAGTGGATTTCGGTGCTCGGGTCCCGTGAGCACCCTCCATCACGTTTAAAGTTTGAGTCTAGTTAGCAAACACGCCACGGGTGAAACTTTATCGTCTGCAGAACAGGCTCAAAAAGCAATTTAACCGAATGTAGCGTCCCCTGGATGTGAAGAGAATATGAGCATGCATATGGAGAAGCCTATCTCTTCTACATAAAGCCTGTATCTAAAATTTACAGCGACAATAGATATGTCTTATAAATATTCTAAATAAAAGACTCATGAATGAAAATACTCATAAATTAAAATATTTAAACATTCGTAACCTAATTCATATTTATGAAATATTACGTTTTATACAAGAATTACTAAATCTGTATATACGAAATACGATTCACCAAAGCAAAACATAATTCACAGATGTGTCTTTGCACATTTTTGAATGTTTTATGTTTGTAAATTCAATCACTTCGTATTTGTCTGTGTCTATCTGAAAATGTTCCTACCAGGCACAAGTCTATGTTTATAAAAAAATCTTGTGAAATGTGACTTTTCAATCCTGCCTATCAAAAATGGCCTTGCATGTAATTGATTCACAAGTCACTTAAAGTCTCCATAAAATAAAAATGTAAGTTTTTATGCTTTTAGTGTGAATATGTTCATTCTAAACATATAGGCATAAGGATATGGGTGGTTTCCCAGACAGGGCTTATCCTACTCCTAGACTAAAATGCATGTTTAAGGTGTCTTACTTTAAAAACATCTTGCACTGACATATCTGAACATATATCAGTGCAGTTGTTAACTTGTTTTTCTCAAGATGCACACCAATATTGTTTTGTGTAAGCCATGTTTGTAAAAACCGAATATTTATACGGTTTCAGCAGTAACAACATAAACAAGCGGCATTCGTGGTCAACACGTAACTTCCGGTAAACTCCGCTAAGAATAAATAACAACAAAGTACTTTAAACTTAGTTTATTTATAAAACAAGCAAACAAACAACACATAGATTACATAGGAAACCAAAACATTTGTTATTTTCGACGAGGTATTTGGTCAAGAGTTCAGTCGGAGCATAAAAAAAACTAAAACCGGAAGTAAAATTTGGACCAGACGCGTATCGCGTCACCACACGAGCGCCTGATGAAACCGTCTATAGACCCCTTCAAGGTTTGTAAACGTTGAATGACTATCGGGTGTGCGCGCAGGATGGGGTCAAACTGTTCATACCATCCAGGCTTTCTAGTTTAATCTAACAGGGCTGAAAAACGATGACTTACCTCAAATGAAGTGAGCACTACAAACACAAGCCTCTTTGATATTTGCATTGTCCCAGTCTGCACGTTAATTGCTTGCAGCCAGATGTTGCATTTTTTTATTTTGATATTCTGCAGGAATCCCGAAAAACGGCAGACCTGGTGCGATTTTCACAGCCCACAACGCAAGTAGGCATGTTTGACGATACAGAATAATACGCAACTAAATCTGCTGTTATGGCTTTTCTGACCCCGACATGCGCAGTGGGAACCGCCTGTGATGTGAACTGTGAAGGGGTCTATAACTAAGGCCTAGTCCTGGATTAATCTAAACCCTGTCCGGGAAACCGTCCCATATTGTAGAGTGTGATTCAAAACACTTACGAAATTCACATTAAGAAGATAAGCGTTCAAAACGTACAGTCTCTCGCTACCACCAGTTTTACACAGTGTTCGAATTGAGGGGGAACTGGGGTGGTCCCGGACCTCCTATAAGCATTGAGCGACCCCCTATAAAGCACAAAAATATAAATTAGTCCTTTGGTTTTTATTAAAATACTACATTCATATAAAAATAATCGCTCTGCACTGCTGCCACAAAGCGATACTGTCCATTATTCATCCCAATGATGCAATAAAGGAATCCAAAATATTTCTGTCTGAAATAAATATGAACTCTTAAAGGTGCAGTGTGTAATTTTTAGAAGGATCTCTTGACAGAAATGCAAAATAATATACAAAAGTATATTATCAGGGGTGTATAAAGACCTTTTTATAATGAACCGTTATGTTTTTATTACCTTAGAATGAGACGTTTTTATCTACATACACAGAGGGACCCCTTACGTGGAAGTCGCCATTTTGTGACGCCATGTTTCTATAGAAGCCCTTAAAGGACAAACTTTTTTACTAAGTTGTCTCCGACGATGACATGTTTTTCCGGTGGCAGCTACCGTAGCTTCTCTATGCGTTTCAAAAGCAAGGGGTGAGCAGTGGACTAAGCCGTTGGTTGCAATTCGCAACCTCACCACTAGATGCTGCTAAAATGTACACACTGCACCTTTAAGTGCGGTTCACGCTGTTTTCTGGAGGAATTGACAAGTTGTTAGATTTAGGATTGGGTTAGAGGCTTTTAAAAAAATCTTCTCAATCTATTATTTCACACTAATTTAAAGGGTATAAAATGGTTAGGGTTTGAGTTAAGGGTAATTTGGCAACATTATGCAACATTAACTGTTGTTTTCAATTTTTGTTTTGTAAAGCACTTTGGAGCAACAGCTGTTGTTTAAAAATGTGCTATATAAATAAAGTTGCTTGCTTGCTTGCTACTTTGTGAAATCACAGCGACCCTATAATGACGAGAAGTGAGGTGACCTGTCCTAGGGGACCCCCATAATCTTTGACATAATTCGAACACTGGTTTTATGACATCATTGTTCACTTCAGCATCAAATTCCAATAGGTGGAGCATATTTATGGGTTCAATTCCCAGGGAACACGCATATACTGATAAAAATGCAACGCAAGTCACTGTGTATAAAATTCACAAGTTCACACTTATAAATAAATCAGGTAGAATGAATGGTATGCGTATTTGGGATGCCGTCTGAGGAGAGGGCTCCGAGCTCTGTATTTGGCCCGAACTCGGAGCACTTACGCCCAGAGGAAAAGGCTCAGAGATCGGTATTTGGCCCGAATCCAAAGCACTCCCCCCATATATCTGGTAAGGAAAGTAACCAGGCGAGTGTGAGGAGACAGAGTAGTGAAGGATGCTGAAAACTGTCGAGGAACGTGGATGAGTCGACTGCCTATCTGCTTCCACTCGTGCTGGTAAGGTAGACACCCTGATTACTGGTCACAATGATGGTTTGTTAGATTTATTTGAACATGTAACTCACAAACCTTTTTTTAAAAAACATCACGTGTCAGCAAAATATCAACCCAGTCTCACGGTAAGGCGTGTTATAGTAACAAAAATTTTAATTAATTTATTCGTGTTTGATGACACAAATTTCCACAGTTTTTCGTGTCTCTGGAGACTAATGTCTTTTTCGTCCTTTCCATGAATTTAAAACCCCGAATTCCGCAAACCCCGAATCTAACCCTAACCCAAAGCGACAATGATTTAAAAATAGGAAAGAACGATGAGAAAACAAACTATAAAATGACACAATAAAGAAAGTCGTGTCACAGACACGAACAGCCATTGATAGAAATTCGTGATGGGAAGGACAAAAAAGACATTCGTCTCCAGAGAGACAAAAAACAGTGGAAATTCGTGTCATCAAACACTATAACACGTCAGACTGTGTTGAAAATATATAACTGTAAATGAAATTATGTCAACGCATCAAACAAAGCTGGGTGATTCTCACGAAACCCAGACTTAAAAGGTTTCCAGCATCAGATTTTTTTTAAAAGCCATTGATGCCATTTTTTGGTACATATAAGATTGGGATCTGAACTTACTATAACCATTATTCTTAGAGGATTTAAAAAATATATTTCCTATAGAATTATTTACATTTTTAGATCATCGTTATAAAAAATGATCATTACCGCAACATGATATTACATTAAATATATGCATTTACAAACTCGTGTTTCGGTAATGAGAACTAAAAAGTTGTCTAGGTACTATGACAAACAAAATTTCAACTTTTATCTGAAAAAATAAGAACTACCTGGTAGCCATCTTGAGTGTCACAGTCAATTATGTCACTTCCAAAAATGTTTTTTGAAAATTGTTGCGGAGGATGAGAAAATTTTTCTTGGACACATTTATATTCCTTATTATTGTCTCTACATTTACCAATGATCACCAAATACCACATGTTTCTTTACTGTGAATGTTTATAGTATAACATGCACTGAAGCTTTTTATTTTTTCAGATTTTTTAATTATAAATATATCCATGTCAAAGAACCAAAATCCAGTCATGGACACATTGCGGTAATGAAAATGTACCCTTAAAGGAACAGTATGTAGGATTGTGGCCAAAACTGGTATTGCAATCACAAAACTTGTGGCTAAAACTGGTACTGCAATCTCACAACTGGTTTGTGAATACACAACATGACAATATAAACATCAGTTGAGGGCTGCAACTTTTTAAATGACAATATCCTGACCAGACCACTGTTGTCAGTGATATAAGTATTTGAAATGAAAATGATTTCTTAATGCCTAGTGACATATCGGTGCCATTTTATGATTAATTGATATAAATTTCTTACTGTTCCTTTAAATGTGGAAAAAAAAACAATACAATTAGTTTGTATGATGTCTTTTAAAATCATGTGCAAAATAGTATGTGAAGAGATGTTTGTAACTGTATGCTTCTTATTTTGACACTCTTATTTTGCATTTACTTTATTTATCAAAATGTTTCATGACACCTCATAAGTCTAATTTCATGAGAATCACCCAGCTGTGCATTTTAAGCAACTTCATTTGAGTCTTTGATATTATCAAAATATTGACCATCACAAGTAGCCAAACCTATACTTTTAAACATTAAGTCATAATTAAGTTTGAGTTTGATTGATGAAACAAATAGTGATATAAAAAATAGCCCATGCACTACATTTTATCATGGACAATCAATTTTATAGGCACACTTGGGGCCAAAAAGTCTTCAAAGAGTTCAAAACTATAAAAGCAAATGTAATTTCCGTTATTGCCCCTCTAAGATTGTGGCCATCACAAAGGAGCCTTCTCAGGTGCACGACTCAAACTCTCATTGCTGTGCAATCTTGCATCTTCTAACTGATGTGTGGAGTGAGGACATGAATTTTAAACATGTAAAGGGAGTCAGGGGAATTGGCTATGTACTGTCTGGAAGCACCAATTAGTTCAATCTTTTATGCTTTGTTTTTATGATAATATGTTTGTTTTCAGCATTGTAAAGCAAGTTTGCATTGAATTTCATTATATTTTCTCAAGAGTTGCATTTTTGTTTTTCTCACAGGTTTGTTTTTAAGCCAATTAATCTGAGAATACGTGTAGGCATTCACTACTGGCTCTGAACCTTTTGTTTTACAACTTATTAAATGTCTAATCGGTAAATTGGGATGTATACAGCGTAGGGCCAACATACATTCTGTCTGCATTTTACTTAGGTGGTACCCAGTGGTGCCCCTTGTCTATGGGGAAATGTCACATTATTAATAAGTGGAACAGAAACAAATGCACCATAGGAAACATATGCAATTAAAACCAATAGGGATCCTACTCTGATCTTATATATAAAGAATAAACAACTAGAGAGGAGCACAGTCTCACTTCCAGAGAGCTAAATCTGTTTCCATAGTTACATTTTAAAAGTAAAGCAACAAAACATGTTTAATGTAAATGCAGTGAATTGAAAAAGCAAGTGAATAAAAAGACAGAAAGAACAAAATTAAAATGATTGAAACATCTATGATGAAAAATAACTTGTTGATTAGTACTTTTTAACAACATACAATAAAAGTGTCACGTATCGAGAGAGATGAGGACGACAGGTAACAATTTACATAGAACTTTAATAACATATGAACAGGATGATTGGCAAGTATACACACATAACCTTAGCATTAACATAGATGATAACAGACAAAGGACCGGGGCAAACATGAGAGTTAAATAGTGTGGAGATGATCATGATGATGGCTGGCAGGTTTCAAAACACGAAACAGGTGAGGAATGCGGAGGATGATGGGAAATGGAGTCCGGAGGGAGATGACTGGGGAAAACGGCAATATATTTCCCTATATTGTGTAACTGGTTCCACTTAAGCTGCTGGATTCGAACTGGTGATCAAGCAGGCATGGGAATTGGGTTAACAAGGAGGCTGAAGGCCACAGGCTCAAGTGCCAATCTCTACTCTAGTGCACCTCTTGAGAGCTGGGAATGAGCTTTACATGACACAAAGCTATACCAGCTGGCATCCTTTACAAAAGCACCATTAAAACAAAAAAACAAAACATACAGTATATGGAAACAACCAACATCTAGAGTAACAGCATGGATAAAATGACAGAATGTGATTGCTTAACATCACGGTTCTTATGCTTTGCGTAAGATACTTCAGTACTTTAAAGCGACACCATGTAGTTTTTCAACCTTCATAATAAATTTTCAAGACCCTTGTGATAGTACATTGACTTTAAATAGGTTGAATGACATGTCTACCATAGCCTGACGTGGTCTGTATCGCTTTTACTCGTACTTTAAAACGTAGGGTTTCGGGTAGTAACGAGAGCACAAAAAAAAACTACAAAATTCGACTGCTTTAAGGCATACGTCTCTTCCTCAACACAATTTTTTTTAACGTGAATTTTGCTGGAGGCTACTTAAGGAGTGTAGAGAGCAACTTCTATTATGTGATTCTGTGGCACTGTGTGATTCTTAATGTCACGAACCTATAACACAGGTGACCCGGGTTCGAATTCCCTTTAAGGCAATTTTTTATATAAACTCACGATCTTGATTCATACATAAATGCGATATTCTTTATAAATGACGGCGATTATCTTGAATGTAGTTCCCTGTATTCAGATGCTGCATTCACGTGTTCACGTATTTAACTTTCTTTTACTGTCTATGTATTTACATTACAATCCAGGATGCTATAGCAGTCAAACTTGCTCAAACTCACACAGTGTAAAACCAAACCCTATTCATTCACCAATCAGATCCGAGCATTTCTCTCTTTTCTCTTCCTCATTTGCTGCGTTCCGCTGTCACTCGCGTGACGTATTACAAAGCGGCAGACCTAAACACATCGGTTTACTTTGATTTGGGGCGACAATTTTCACACAAAAGAAAGGAAAAACGACCGCCATTGCGGAAAATCCTGATGGCGAGGGAGAGAGGGACGATGCAACAATATTTGTGTAGAAAAAGGCAAGGAAATACTTCTGGTCGTTTCTCAATTGGAAGGCTGCAGCCTCCGGAGGGCAAATATGCAGGCTGCATACGTCATTAAGTCTGGTTTTTTAAGGTAAACTGAGCATTACATTCACAAGTCATAAGCATATTGCAACAATTTACGATTAACTAATTATAATAGTCAAGTTTATAATTGTTGCTTAGAAATACGACATCCGGAGGCTGCAACCTTTAGATTGAGAAATGGCTTCTGCCACGAGTTCCTCATCAGAAAGTTGTAACATGACTGCGTTTCTTCCTGATGCCTCAAAATGTTGATCGTTTAGCGTTTTAAAGGTTTAGTTTTTAGTTTAGTTTTAAGGTTGGCCAGTTCTTTTTCTTTGCGACAGTGCTGCGGCGCTTGTGGCCTCTAGGGGCGCTAGGCGTGAAAAATACATGTCTAGTGCCCCCTAGTGGCCAAAAAGTGCCGCAGTGTGCCTTTAAGCATGTGAAAACCTTTTTTGTGATTTACTGTTTTCTACTTAACTCTTTCCCCGCCATTGATGAGTTATCTTGTCAATTAAAGGCGGGGTTCATGATTTTCGAAAAATACTTTGGAAAAGGAAGTCGGGCCGAGTACCAAAACACACTTGTAGCCAATCAGCAGTAAGGGGCGTGTCTACTCACCGACATCATAGAGACAGAGCGCAGTTATGCAAATTTGAAAAACACGCCCACCGGGGGGGAATTCAATCCAACCGTCTCCATTGACTTTGTATTGCGAGAGGCCACCTCCTTGTCATTTCTGGCTTATAACATAAAACAGAATAATGCCTAAAAGCTGCTGTGTGACAATATGTACAGCTAACAAGCCAAAAAACCTAGAAATAAATTTTTATAAACTGTCGAGCCGTAAAACCCTGCCTTTGAGGAGAAAAAAGTGGATCGCCGACTACGTTTCCCCCTAGTGGACGCGGTTCTACTAATATGAGTACTATGAAAAGTTGCCTGTTTCCACTTTTCTGTCTGTAAACGCTCGTTTTTTGAGTTCGACAGCTTATAAAAACTTATTTCTGGGTTCTTTGGCTTGTTAGCTGTACATATTGTCACACAGCAGCTTTAAAGGAATAGTCTACTCATTTTCAATGAGTCAATGGAGACTGTTGGATTGTCTCCCCCCCGGTGGGCGTGGTCCCCAGGTTATGACGCGCTGCGCTCTGTCTCTATTGCCTGGGTTGCGTATGTGTGGGGCGGGTCTATCAAAAGAAGGTCCAGATCCTATTGGGGTAGGGCTGTGTTTGTTTAGGTGATATCAAATATCAACATTGGCTTTCAGAGATCACGCACTATGCCTTTAAGAGAAAACACTTCCTTGCCAATGACGCTTCCCTGACGAGTTTTTACGGCAAACTATATTTCTGCTATTATCCACTAGGTGGCACTCTTACCCAACTTATAATCCACTGATTCAAAAACAGTCAACTCTGTGTATGTTTTGATCATTGTTCTTAATCTGATCTTTAATAAAAATCCTCTACAAAAATGCAATTATCTTAAAATTTGATACTTTTTGTAGAAAGCTACCCATATGTGAGAGGTGATAAAAGAAAACAAATGAAGATAGGATTATTATTATTTTTTTAAAGCAGAGGCTCTCATTTACTGAATGTGGCAGTATTGGCTGCGGTCGGTTTTGCTCTATCATTTGATATGTTGTATGTTTATATATTTATAGAAGAATATTTTCTGCAAGGCATTAAAGTTTCGTAAAAATCATAAAAAATGCTGGCAAATAAAAAAACGCTGGCGAGAAAAGAGATAAAATCATCGATGTAAAGAACATTCTGTGGAAAAAATATATTTTGATATTGACTGAGTATGGCCATGGCTGCCCTACTGAAACATCCAGCATAAGCTGGTGAGCTGGTTTTAGCTGGTCTCCAGCTTGGTTTTAGCTGGTTTTGCTGGTGTAGGAAGCTGGTTTTGCTGGTGTAGCAAGCTGGTCTAGCTGTGTTTTGGTCACCTTTTAAGCTGGTCTAGCTGGACTTAGCCGGTCAGGCTGGAAGACCAGCTGGCCCACCAGCATGACCAGCTTTGTCAGGCTGGGAGGACCAGTGTAAACCACCTTAAACCAGCTAAAACCAGCTACCGGCTTGTGCTGGTCTTGGCTGGATTTTTCAGTGGGGATGCAGCTCCATTTTCAGTAGTCAGGGCACTGATCAGGGAGTCGGCCATTTTAAGGGCTGTCTCAATCGCAAAATCCTTCCAGTGCACTGGAACGTTTGTTCCCTAAAAATTACCAAAAACCAGTGACCCTTTTCTGAAACTCTCCAACCAAAATCGCGAGAGCCAACTCAATAAACTTCATGAAACTTTTAAAAAGACAATTTTGTATTAGTTTTAATATGATCGCGCATTGCTAGACAGGAAGGGACCACAATCTACTTAATATTTAAATGTAATTTAAATCCTCCAAATTTATGCACAGATATGTGAGAGAATAATATAAGTGTTTTTCATAATACACTTTAACAAGTCAGAGAGAGATGTTCGAATTATCACAACGTGCTTAAGCAGTCACATCACAGGAAAATAAGTGAACAGTATCCCAAAGTGAGCTAGGGTCCTTCATACCGGTGCCCAAACCTGTGTACACGATATACTGATTCACCACCTTGAGAGCTAGGGAGCTAATTGAGACACACCACATGTCATAGATTGAAATTAAAGTGAAATCAATGATGAAAATCAAACTTTGATCCTCCTATTTCATAATTACATTATGCGACTTTAGCCTTCATTTCACAGACAGGGTCACATATGTGATGATGTTTTTGAAAAGCGTGTTTTTACAAACAAGCAGCGATACGCTGACATAATATTTGTGTGCACCAACTTATTCCCCGTCATTTCTACCGCTTGCGTTTAAACAAATCGCCCACAGACCATCCCCTCAAGCAGGACAGAATCGTCCGAAAGTGCAAAAGAGATGGATTAAAACACAATGTGGAACGGTAATGTGTCTCTCTCATCCACTTGTGATCTGATCGACCAAAATGCATCTTGATAGGTGTAAACAGAGCCATTGAGTGTTGAGACATAAAATTGCAACATGTCTATTTCATTTCAGATAAAATCAGTTGAGCGCATCATCACATCATAATTGCTACTACTTACGACTTCTTACGAAAAAGCATAAAACTTTTAAAACCTAATCCATTTTTACAGGGCTATTTTTTAAATGAAATTTTAGATCTAAACCTGTATGTAAACCTAACAACTAAGACATCCATAAAAGATTAAATTCATGCAATAAAAGACTCCTATTAAATCATACAATAATTCCACATTTTGCAAGAGACTCTGTAATTTATTCGTGCTCACTTTTAAACAAAGTGTCAAAAGCGTTTTCACTGGAGGTGCTAAAACAACACATCAGCACAGCAGCGGATGTCTACAACAAAGACAACACATTATTTCTCCCTGCTTAGTGCAGAGAACAAGTGCCCAGATCAGTTGTACTGTATGAAACACCAGTGTGACGCCTGATGTTCGCACTGCGTGGTACAGCTGGAAAATGTTAAAATGTATAGACGTGCTGTACAGTATATGCAGCTAAGCCCTTTAAGAAGATTCGGGAATAAAAACTCTGTCAGTCGTGCTGTGAATTAAAATCAGTACAGTGCTACTATCACACTAAAACTCAACATAACAACCCTTAAAGCTGTTATTCTTTAAGTGGCACAAAATTGGATATTCGTAGCACAAGTTCAATCCAAGTAATTATCATATTCTCTGTCTTTTTTGTTCCCTTCTTGATTTTATCGTTCTTCCCAAACTTCCTTATGAATTAATTTCTTTCTTTACCTTCTTACATTCCTTCCATCCATCCATCCTTACCTTATGAAAATTAACCATGGTTTTACTACAGTTAATTGTGCTTTCCTACTTGGTTTATTTGCTTGGTCCGAACCAGAGTTCGATTGCTCCCCCTCCCCTTCCCCCGTGCATCATCTGATCATATTATTTGGTTCTGAACCGTGGTACACTTTCATCGTTTTATCTCATGCCTAATCAAAGTTCAGTGTTAAGTGAGTGTCTTGCAAGTAATTTGTGAACGTGAGTGTCTCTTTTATCATAAACCCTTTTGTCGCGTATGCAACATGCATGCAATTTGACATGACATGTGGTGCACATAGGTTCACATGACGCACCGAAACACATATTTTGACATGACGAGCCACACACATGAACACATATTTTGAATTTGCCTCCCTCTGAAAAGAAGTCACTGGCTGCCACTGGTTTTGTTATCAAAAAATAAAAACAGAAGCCCACTTCCATCTGTCTCCGGCAAAAGTACTTAAATTGTACAAAAGAAGGCAGGTTGTCCACCAGCGTTTGCATAGGCAAGCAAAAAATGAACAGAAAGTCAGTCCCGCGCCCAGATAGCCAAACTCTGGCATCAATCCGACCCGGGTGAGCACCAAAAGTGCTAATGTGAAATCTCCCTGAAACTCATATTTCAGAACCCGAGTGCTTAAAAATAGCAATATGTCATGCAGGGACTGACTGTAGCTACGGTACTTCAACTTCATTAAATATGGTGTTAAAATCCTCTCACAGATTCAAAAATTGCAGATGCAGAAACAGAAAGTAATAACGGCATCAGACCACATAGTTTAGCATTTTTTTAATACTTTTTATACTTTTATACATAACAATGCTTTCAAATGGACAAGTCAAAGGCCAGTTATGTGGCTAGTTTCTTTATTTTGGCACTCAAAAATCTTTTGACGTAAAAAGCATCATTCACACAGATGTATTCAAATTGTATGCATTTTACAATAAGGTTATATTTGTTGAAATTAGTTAATGCATTATCTAAAAAACCTAAACTATGCTATTACAGCCTTTATTAATCTAAGGCCCCGTGTCCACCAAAGCATTTAAACACGGCTTTAAATGCCAGATGCACACCGACTGTGGGTGCTTGCCAGCAATTCTTCAGCTGAGCACTTTGGTTGCAATGATACTTCTGTTTTGTTTATCAGTCGTTGTTTGATGTGTCAGCCGGTTGGTGTGGTATTTATCCTGCCCCTTTCCTGAGAAAAATGCAAAGTGTCTAAGCACAGACAACAATTGTCCAAATGATTATTCCAATATTCGTTTGGTGGAATGGCATTCGATTTTACATTTTTAAAATTCGAATATTCTTTTTTTTCAACATTATTAGCATTTATGCAGAGACTGCCGAGCAGGAAGTGCGCTTTATGCATCCGCTCTATAGGTGGCGGCGTGGACCCCACAAGAAGAAGATCACGCTCATTTGGCTAGGCTATTTTAACGCTGATAATGTTGTCAATAAAACCCCATTCACACAGACCTTTGGTCCCAGAAAATTCCCATAAAATTGCCAGACAAGCGTCTGTGTGAACAAAAACTCGTTCCGTTAATCTTTTGGGATCGTTGCCGGAAAGAGGACCTAGTCAGATACCCGGATAACCCTCTGTGTGAACAAAAAGCCAAAAGAATGCCGTAATGGGCGTGTCGTAGTGAGGACGCGCGCATCATCACAACAAAAGTTATGGTTCAGCTCCTTAAAACGAGAGCAAAGAGTATAGAAGCCCAAGAGGCGAAACTCAATAGAACGCTCCATAGCAACAGTTGCCCCCATGACGGGACGGCGCGGCCGCCAATATGGACTGAAAACTGAAGGAAACCGCCGAAAAATAATGAGAGTCAATGGCACTGAACCAACTTAACATAACAAAAACTTGGCATAACTTTTTTTTTTCTGGTCGTAATATCTAAATACGAAAACAACGTGGTTATGCATGGCCTAATTATCCTTAGGAAAATAGTATTTTGGGACAAAATATTAATATAAAAGTACGATAAGACTACTATAGAAATACTATAGCGGCTCTAGGATATTATAGAGGTATTACAGAACATAACATACTTCTGTGATGTTCTAATACCTCTAAAATATTTTAAAGCTGCTATAGTATTTCTATAGTAGTCTTATCGTACTTCTATAGTATGTCCCAAATTACTATAGTATTCCTATAAGATTACTATACTATTTTTTCCCAAAATACTATAAGATTCCTATAGTACTTTTTCATAAGGGTATGTCCCCCACCGAATCGGCTTCATTAGCCTACCACTTACAGTTTGCAAAGATACAATTATAAAATTACTGTAAACCTTTAATCTATCAATATTTATGTTCTATTATGCATTTTCCTTGTTATATGAATAACAGAAATTCATGAAATAATATATAGGCAGACACACAGTAATAACATTTATTCAAATATTGATTTTGAAATGATTGAACATCACCATATATGATTTGGAAAACTAAATAAATAAAATTATAAATGAACATTTCTTACGAGTTAATCTTTTACATAGAAGATCACAAAAATATTAACAAGTTTTTTCAACATCTTCATTGAAAGTGCACACAGTGAACGTTTCAATGGCAAGAACAAAAACAATCTGTGAATGTCCTATTACAGGCGGAAAGGTACAAAAAAGATGTGCAATCTAGCAAGTGCACACATGAACTATAAACAGTACTAAAATGGAGCCATAAGATCTCAGTAATTAATCAGACACCACCATCTATTGTGTGAGCATTTAAGTTTTGTTGTATTTTTTTCTTTTTGTGAGAGAAGAGGCACTGACATAGAATGGAAGCATTAGTCAGCTACTAGCCAGTTCAAGTTTTGTATAGATTTCTAAAAATGAACAATAACTGATTGATGAAGGCCCCGCTACAGCTTCCTCAGTGTAGTGCGCCCGTGATGAAGGCCCCGCTACAGCTTCCCCGGTATGCTGGTCTTTGGAGGGAGGAGGAACTTGACTCTGCTTGCCTGACACACACACACAAAAAAATTAAATATAATTTCACTGCAGAACAATATTAATAAATACAATTTCAGATACATTTGCTGAAAAACATAAGAGAAGTCTGAACTTCCATCTTTCATAAATAGAATCAGTCTACCTGAATATATATATATGTGTGTGTGTGTGTGTGTGTGTGTGTGTGTGTGTGTGTGTGTGTGTGTGTGTGAAATAGAAATAAATGAGCATCTTACGTTTTTTACGTGGCAACTCCTGGCGTGTCTTCGGAGGTTTACGCTTCCTCTCGACATCTAGTGGGGGAGGTGGGTTAGGGGCCTGTATTCTTGTGGTCACAGCATCCCAGTTCAGCCCACCATGGCTGTAAGACAATGACATGATTTGTAATCCTCAACCTAGTAAACTATTTTTAACTACATCAGGACACTGTCAGAGGATGAGGGTTCAGTCATTTTGGATAATGTACCTCCAAATGCTGTACAGGTATGTCAAGTGTAGTAGATGGGAGTAGGAGTTTAGAAAAAGGAGAAAAGGAAGTAAAGTCAATAGCAGTTTTAGAATGAGATGAGATGTTAGAAGGTACTTTAAGATGAGCTAGATATTATAGATAGAAGAGCTACACATTGAAACATATTTTCAAGAAGTATTAGAGTTTTATATTACACATACACATCAGATGGTCTTTTGAACTGGCTGCTGTGGAAATGGGCACTGCACACCCTGTAGGTCCGATGCAGCTGATCCAAAGGTATGCCATGAAGGGATGCATTCCTTAGATTCTGGACCCACCTGGCACACCTGCAATGTATACATATGACACATGATGAATAAATGTTTTCAAGTGTCAAATGTATTTTGAACAAGAAAATAGAAAACTTCTGTTACACTTAAATCTATTTATAATGCGAACATAAAATGGCATTGCACCTGGTATGCATTTTCATGTAACGTTATCTAAGGCACGCACAATATGGCAATTTCTAGCTGGGTGCAAACACTTTGCCTCAGTTAAATGTAACTTACCATTCATTTCGGTCAGGCATTAAGCAAAATTAAGTAATCACTACTTCTCCTGTCGCATACCATCAACATAGTATATTGTTATTTCTGTTATTTCATCAACATTAGCTGGTGCGGGTTTTAATCAACTCATGCAAGCATCTATCATTTAGCATTCCCTGCTAAAAGAAATTCCCGCCAGGTTGAGCCTGAAAATTGTTAGCAGCTACCACTATTTCATCCACCACACTCAAAACAGCAATTTTATTCTTAAAAAACCATGTCTATGCTATGGAAAATAAATGCGATCTAAAAAAATCCGTCAATCATTACTTTATAAGGCAAACTTGACAGATGCACTAGCCTAACATTCAAGCAGATTTACAAAAGTTAACAATGCGTTCAACATACAAGTTAAACCAAGACATCATTAAAATATTTCTACTTAAATGAGTTATTACCTTTGTGCATCCTTTGGAAACCGATGAAATGCCAAATCGCTTCTGGTGGACTGATAATTTTTGCAATTTATTGCAGAACACTGCTTGCGTTTCGACCACTTTGCACATCTTCACAGTTGTGCTTTCAGTCCCTAATGGCGGCCGCGGCTCCGCAGCGCCATCCACTGACTGTTACCCATAACAAAACAGAGCTTCGCCTCTTGTGCTTCCATACTCTTTGACGAGAGATAACATGCATATAAACATTCACCACAAGAAATGTTGCAAACTAGATTGACGCAGTAATCAGGAAATGATAAATGAGACGCATAAACAATGACGCACGTGCCGTAGTGAGGACGCGCGTGTCATGGCAACATGAAGTTGGTTCAAATCTTTAAAATAAGGGATTTACAACATTCACAACAAGAAATGTCAGCAAACTGGACTGATGCAGATATCAGGTAAGTTAGCTCGTTACTTACTGCATTGAAACGGAGATCATTCAGCAGCATAAAAGAATATCGCGTCACGTGCTCATTTGAGCTATAATAAACGAAAATACCCGCGCGTCATCCCAACAAGATATATCGTTCAGCTCCTCAAAATGCGGGTTTTAAATGCATATAAACAATCACGATGAGAAATGTCTGAAAACTGTATTAAAGCAGAGATCAGGGAGCTCGTCAAATATCCACTCAGAAGCTGAGATCATTCACCAGCATTAGAACGGTGCGTCACACGCTCCTTTATAATCTTATCATAAACAAAAATGCACGCGAGTGGTTCTTGGAGGGAGAAATAATATATAATATGCAAACTTCAGACGCTGCGTAGAAGAGAGGGCGGGACTTTCAATAGGTCAGGTGTCTTTCCGGGACCGTCACATGCCGTGTAAACTCTCAGTGTGAATGAAAAAATCTAACTATTCCGGAAATATCCAGGATGCATATCCCGTGTATTTTACGGAATTTCTGTGTGAAAAGGGCTTAACATAACATTTCTTGTAAAAACAGATTGACCTGCTTCACAAGACGTCAATATGACAACAGGAGTCACTTCTGTGTTGAATATATCTGCTTTTGAGCTCTCAAAGTGGCGGGTTTGTTGACTTGCATTATATGACAGAGTGTTGGGGTTTCCTTTACTGTTCTACTATGAAACAATGTCACCAACATATCGGATAGCCTAATGGTCAGTAATTAAACTTGATATATGCTACTGTGGTCTTTATTTATTACAGTTCATTGAACTTCTTCATTTATTTTTCGTTCTTCTAAAATAGCCTTCCATTTACTGTGTAATTACTGTGCTGCTAATATCTGATTTGGGAGTGATTTGTTTGTTGTAAAAAAATATAGTCTACCTTATTAAAAGTATTTTCTTTAACAGCCCTGTGTGTTTTATATCACTAGCGCAGTGTCCATTCTCAGAGGCACGCGTGGTTCCGGCTGGCGCGGTTCTGTAGTTTATTAAAAGTTTATAAATTCTGGACATCTACACATGTACATATTGCACCAAACACTGCACTCCATTGGCTCCGCAGCAACACACCAGTCAAGCTTTAAGTCGATTCGGTGAATGGTTCTCAACATAGTAAAAATGCAAAGAGACAGACACAGAGGTTCCTGCCTTTATTAGAGATAAAAATATGTTCAGCCCGCTCCGAAGCTTTGAATATTTGGTGATGATTACTACCGAAGCTTCGAAGCTCAAAAACTGGTATTCGGACCATCCCTAGAAACTGCAGTAAAAATGCTCAGGTGGACATGGGGCCTAAGTTCATATAAACTTCAACATTTACTAATACATTTTTTAAATCAAAAGTTGTAACATAAACAACTGAATTGGCATTAACTATTGCCCTTTACAACTGAAAAGGATGCATGTCAGTGTTTTCTATCGCAATGTACAATATGTGACCCGTGCTGGCAAAATGAGTTGGAATAAGCAAATTTTCAAAAATGAGTTATTTATATATTTTTTAGTTATATTCTATAAAAAGTTATATTCTATATAAAAAACTTCAAAACAATGCATGATTAGTTCAAATCTGACAAAAAAATTACAGAGCAACATCTGTTTAAAGGTGATCAGCAAAGTTAATTTTGAGAAAAAATAAAAACCTAAATCACTGCATCCATACATTAAAATCACAAGAAAAACTAATAGATCTGGCACACACAAAGTCAAAAACAATATCTATTTATCTAACAATATCTAAGCCTCGCACGGAAGCTATTCCTTTGGCCAACCTTTAGTAATCTACATTTGTGAATTTTATTACTTTATTAAAATGGTATACATACAATTCTTCATTTTTAGGGGTCTCAACAGAATTAGGTATTTTATCATGCAGTGCATAGTGAAATTTATTTTTATTTTTACATAGATCCTTTAAAAAAAGATACAATAAAAAACAAAAAACAAAATCACTGCATCCATACATTAAAATCACAGGAAAACTAATGATTGGCACACACAAAGTAAACAACATCTATTAGAAAAATATAGGTTCATTTCTGTTATTGTTTGATTGACATTGAGAAAGACAACTAAAGCAAGGATTTAATATGTTTCACATCAGATATTTTTTCCTCAACAGTTAACCAAACATTCACTTAAGACACAACAGATTATATCTGCATGAATTCTTGTCAAAACAGATATTTTTAAAACTGTAATTATATGTATTTGTGTATATATCAGGGTCGCACGCTAGTGTGCACGGTTCACATCTGTCAGTCAGCGTGAGAAAGATTTTTTTCATGTCTTATCGCTCTTAACAACTCTTTTAACATCAATCAGGTCCCGAACTTTATCTCTCTTAATAAATCTTTTAACATCAAGCAAGTCCTGCACTTTATTTTCTAAATCCTACATGTCTTAAAACCGAAACAAAAAATGTCAGACATGCATGCAGATGCACGCATCTTTGTACAAGCATTAAGACAGTACACCTCTCAGAAATCGTACAGATAAAGATCATCATTTAGATGTTTAATGACTATTAGAGCATTGGGATCGCTAGACGGTTGCTTAATGTACTAATTTTTATAAAAACCTCAATTTCGACCAACATCAACATTTTTTTATTTTGCTTCTACACTGCAAAGTCAAATTTAAAATATATTTTGAAGTTACAAATTAAGATAAACAATTTCAACTTGTTTTATAAGCTATATCAACTTATCACAAACTTAAACTGGTTGAATTGATTTGCAGTTTATACTTGAAAAAAAAAACATATCTAAAATAAAAATAAAATCTTAGTGTAGCGCCATTATCTTTTTCTTTTCATCTTCTTTTATTTATCATTTTTTCACTACAAGTCCTGCAGCAGCTATTCCTTTGGCCAACCTTTAGTAATCTACATCTGCGAATTTTATTACTTTATTAAAATGGTATACATACAATTCTTCATTTTTAGGGGTCTCAACAGAATTAGGTATTTCATCATGCGGTGCATAGTGAAATTCTTTTTATTTTTACATAGATCCCTTAGAAAAAGATACAGAATGGCTGGGAAGTGTATGCTGACTCGCCAATGTGCTCACCCTCTTTGTCTCTTTCTTACAAACACACAGACACATGGGTGATGAATGGTGTTATTACCTTCAGATCTTTAAGGGCACGGGAAGGCTTTAGTGGGTGTAAACACATATTCTATCAGTAATGATTAAGTGCACGCATACACACAGACACAGACGCGAGCGCAGGCACACAAACACACAAAAAAAACATGTAGATACATAAACATGCATACACACAGACACACGCACACGCACGCACACACACACGCACTCACCCTATCCCCCCAAAACATGTACTGTAGGTATGTGAACACACATACACACACCGAAACATGCACACAAGGTAAAATATCTCTTCAATTATTCAATATCACTGCATCCAATTAAGAAACCCTCAAATCATTCCTAGACCGAAAAATGCCCTTCGAAATATCTACAAAATACAAATCATTGCAGAAAATACAGCTTATGCAAATTATTCATGATCACACACATTTTTCAAAATGTGTTAAGGTGCAGAGATTTCTTTGATAGTCGGTGGACTGCTCCCGTAGACTCAGTGTCTGCCCGTATTTCTTGTTCATCTCCGGTTTTGCTGATTGTTGGGTCAAATAAATATTTTATGCCCCATGTCTCAGTTTTGGTGGCATAGGAGATCAAATTATGCCTTCACAGCTGCATCAAAGTCTCCCTCCTCTCCCTCCTGCTTCATTTCCCCCAGTCTGCTCTCTCTCTCTCTCTCTCTCTCTCTCTCTCTCTCTCTTTACTTCCTCTGCAGTTATGACTTCAAGGAATTTAAGACCCAACCATTCATCCTTTCTCCATCCTCTATCTTTCTTTCTTTTTTCTTTCTTTCTTACTCTTATCACATTGTGGCTTGGTATGGTTAGAATATAATAAAGTATTTCAGTGTTTGTTTCAAGAAACTGTTTTAATAGAGTGTATTTAAAAGGCATAACTCTCTCTCTGTCTCTCTCTCTCTCTCTCACACACACACACACACACACACACACACACACACACACACACACACACACACACACACACACACACACACACACACACACACTCTCCTATAACACATTGTGAGGTTGATTTGTGTGGGCTTTTAAACTGTCATATAAACCATGTAAATGAATCCGAATAAAATAGGTGGACCCCTGCGTCAACTCTTTTAAAAGGTCACAGTGTTGGCAGATATGGTGGTCAGGGAATCATATCCTCTTTATTGGCCTTAAGATGTATTAGGTGCTACATGAGCAGACACATTTTCATTAACGTCTGCGAGCACAAAAAAAGACAAAGTTACAAGTAGACCTGTTTGTGGAACCCCATCTTGTTTTACTTTGTACCTTTCTTACACAGCAAAAGTATCCGAACATCCCAAAGAAACCTGTGTTTGTGTATTCTCTCTTGTTCCACTACCAGATTTGTGTCACTTATTTTAAGCATAACCTCCCTAAATTTAGACAACACAGGAAACAAGATGCAGACAATATACTTGACATTTGAGATACATTGTCTGAAAACAAAGCATTATTATCTTATATCATTGTTTCCTTCAGGTGGAGGAACCATTGTTCTCTTTCTTCCCTTGTGATTTTTATATTTAGGTCAAAATGTTCAATGCTCCCTTATTAGGAGTGTCTTAAACTCTGCGGACCCTGTCCCAGGTCCAAAATGACTTATTATGACTTAATATAAAATATTCCTTTAATATTTAATGGTCTGTCATGGACCCAGTACCCCATATGAGATACTTTTTAAAAGCATAGAATCTCTACTTTCTGCAGATATGCATCACTTTGAAATGTATTTTATTGTAAGAAAGGTATTTACATTTGATCACCCCCAAATGTGCATATTATTTAATATTCGTATATTTCATATTTTTCAAATATGACAAACATGGGCAAGTCTTATATTAAACGAAAGCTCTCACTCTCAGGAATACGGCTACATTGCTATTTTTGTTCTATTATTATCACATTTCCAACAATTGTCAAATGAATAATGATGTAAAAAACGGTCATTTGTAAACTACGTGAAACTTGAGCGTGAACTGCCTCAGATAGCACAGATGGCCACAAATGCTACACCATCTTTTATCTTAGGTCCTACTCTAAACAATGAGTCCATTCACAGCAATTTCTTTGGTTGTGTGCATGAATAATCTCATACTATTTATTGTATGTGCAAAACAAAGTATTTTTATACGAAAAATTTATTTTACACCCTTCAGTAAAATAAGAATAACTTTTGAATTTGACATGCTAAAGAGATAATTTTTGGGAGGTGTTTACTGTCTGTTGCTGGTCTGCAGTCTGCTAGAGCACACAGAACCAGAGTTATTCAATTTTAAAGACAGTGTTTAGAACACACACAAAAATTTTATTTGGTGGTTCATCATATGAAAATAAAACATAAATAACAATATTTGTAACAAACAGCAGCTTTTTATGTAACTTCGAAGGGTTTTCTGTTAAATGATGTAAAGATGTTGCATTTATTCCACTGTATGTGTTTATGGGGAAAATTCAAATGTTTTAAGTGGAAATTGAATACAAAAAGGGTATTATTCCTCCCTTCAGTTGGAGTAAAATAACTTTTGCATAGATTATGATAGAGAAAAAAATAATTTTTCCTCTGTAATTAAACAAAACTGTTTGCAGGTTGCTGGAGCACCCAGGGCCAGAGTTATACACTTTCAAATACAGACTTTAGAAAAAAAATCAAAAAGCGCCTTTTTATTTTTGTGTTTATTAGAGGACTAACAACACATACAACCATGTTTAGCACTTTTAAGGGTTTCTTGTAAAATGATATCAAACCTTTGTTTGACACCTCTGCATGTGGGTATGGGAAGCTTTTGAAATTGGGTAGGCCTAATCCAGGCGGAAATCCCCAAAATAGCCTCTGTGCTAGTATTAGGAGCATTAAAGTTTGATTTTGACATAGTCTTACTCAGTCAGTATTAAATATATCAAGGTTATGTGTTCTTTACATTATGTAGAATAATTTTATGTAGAAAAAAGTAAATCACAAAAATGCTTTAGCTGGGTTTTCACAGGCAGGGTCACAAATGCTTGTGTTAACTGCTAGCCCCCCTGCTAAAAGATACATAGCTGGACATCAGCTCATGGTTTTGATGATGGTCTCACAGGATGTTTGTGTGTTGATTTCCGCACCAGGCTTTTTGATCAGCAAAACCTCCCTGGTCCAGCAGCTTTCCCATGAAAACATTTCTTTCAACCAGCATTAAACATCCCGGAACAGCACGAAAATTCAATTACAAGCTGATCTTTCCAGCGAGGCCGCAAGCCCTTGTGTGATATGAGATCATGTTCGACCTGAGGAGTTCATCTATACTGTATGTCACAATTTTATTCTTTCACACAGAAGCAAATAACAACATGGGATGCCAGCCTGATCTCACGGGAATTTGTACGGATTTTACGATTAATACGAAGCGAATCGCACACATACATACGATTATTATAAAAAAACATCCCAACATCACAGGGGCGAAGGCATACACTGTCGTACAAAAACGTATGATTTAATAGTACAAATTTGCCATCCGGTAAAATGCGCACGGATTAGATTATGTTGGGATGCCTAAAACCACACCTGCCCACGCTGCACACCCACAGATCCACACATCTAAACGTCCTCTCATAAACATATGCACCGATGCAATTATCAATGCTCTTTGTTGGACCCCTACCGATGCCCGCCTGCACACACTCTCACCATCTATGCTGAAGCGAAGCGTGATTCTGTCCTACGACTGCAGGGCAAAAGCACACACTATCTCCTAATGAACACTTGGAGCTGTAGCTCACACCTATCATCCCATTCCTTCCTCACACTTGTTCAGACTAATTGCTCTATTTTCAGAACTGCCCCGCGCTCGGCTTGGTGTAAAACAGTTAACAGCACATCTCTGTAGTAACATGGAGCGGCAAATATGTGTTCTGTGAAGCTATCTTTTGTGAGATAACTGGTTAACTACAAACACCAAAGAATTATTGCGGCTAATGGTGCTGTTTCGTTGTATCTGTTCTGTGCTTTTTATTTATTTATTTATTTATAATTATGTATAACATGCAGTTTTTGTACACTATAAAACCTAATTAGTTTAACACCTAAAAATATCAGGAAAACGATTGTCTTTGAACAATTAGGGAACTCATTTTTTTTACTTTAATCTTTTCATGAGAACAAACTGTTTTTCCTTTGTTTAATCTTTAAATATTTTCAAACCAAACTTAATTATATTCATTTAAAAAAAATGTTGCTTCTGAGTTAAGAGCAATGTGTTGCATATAATCCACATACAATATGTTTATAAAGTCATTTTGTCTGGTTTCATTTCCAAATCTACTTCTCTGCAGGGTCGCTGGGGGGCTTGAGTCTATCCGCATCTTGGGCCACAGACAGGGTGCACTTTGACTATTGCCGGTCCATCACATGGCACTTACACATTGAAGGGCGATATTCGGTAGTGACTCCAAACCACCAAATTTGCATGTCTTTGGACAGAACCGCTCGAACCAGGCACATTCTTGCTGTGAGGCATCGCTATCCACTGGTCTTCTCTAATGATAATTAATAGTACATTTATATCCTAAAGCAATAAACCGACGTGAAGCGGAGTGCCTAAAACCCCCTTAGCTGTTATAAAATGCACTGGTAATCCAACGCTTTGAGGGGTTTATTGTGTTTATAAAACGGTTACTTCATATGCATAACGTTAGCGGGATTTTATAAATTAAAACACAAATAAGTTGTAATTATATTAGTACAAATATTACTCTTCCGCCAAACAAAGTAGTTCCTCAGAATCAAGTGTGGCTGCAACAGAGCGCAGTTCCCAACCAACAGAGATGCAGCAAAGACACAATGAAAATATGATTTAAGACTGTGGTGTTTATTCTATAAATCAACATTCATCTAATTTATACATTAACATTTATATTGTGCAACTGTTGAAGTGATGATCAAATATAAAGTATTGTAAAGTAACTCTTTACAATATGTAAGTATAAGTAAATGCATTAACTAACATGAACAAACAATGAGCATTATTGTTTTTCACCATGTATTCTTTTTTGTTAATGTTAGTTAATGTCAGTACAGTTGTTCACATTATTTCATGGTGCATTAATTCATATTAACAGTTACAACGCTTCATTTCATAAATGTATAGTAAATGCCGAAATTAACATGAACTAAGATTAATAAATGCTATAGTAGTATTTTTAGTTCATGTTATGCATTAACTACAGTACTTGTTAACAAATATAACCTTATTGTAAAGTGTTACCACAACTCTTCACTTGTCAAGAAAATTGACAAATTATTTGTAATATTAAGTTGATTAAACTTTAATATTATTTTTAATTGCAAAACAGATTTTACATTGTACAGATTTACCACATTTTTAACATTACTAAAAAATGCATTGATCATGCAACACAAAAAATATTACATGATAAACTTAAGAGAATGCATATGGGTTGCTTGAACTACAATCCAAATTAAGCAAACATACATGTTAAGTCATAAGGGAATACCAATAAGTTATTAACTACTCATCTCTAGTCAAGATAAATAATACTATGTTAAAGTGACTTGTAAATCTGAGTTAATTAAACAATAAAATGTAAAGCAGCAAATACTTTTTTATAGTGTGTCTTTTAAACCGTAAAAAACTGATGAGGCATTTAAATAGCTTTTCATAATGAGAAAGATGTTTAAGCTCTATTTAGTTTTACTGATGTTGTTTTGTTATAAATAATAGTTTCCTGTGAATTAGGGGTGGGCGATATGAGCTAAAATTTATATCAAGGTATTTTCTGCTCTCCAGGTGGTATATCTGTATTACAGTATATTGTAAAAAATTTAAATCACAATGTAAACCTTAGCTAAATGACTGGCAAAATGTTTTTTTTTACCTTTTAAAACTAGAAAAAGTGAAAGATTGGTCAGAGACATGATTTTTCTTTTTCCTCAAAAAGTGCCACTGTGTGGATGGGTGGCCTCATCTTGTTATGATTATTATGCATATTTCACTGTCGGATTGAAGCCTTGTGTCATTAAAACCACTGCTTTTTCATGAAATGGAACAAACACTGTATTTTTTTACAATTCAGCACATACACAGAATATAAGTGATGCTTTTCCAAAGATGTAAAATAGAATTCATGAATATGTAAGTTTATAGCCCACCCCTACTGTGAATTCACCATTTAGGTGATCAATGTTTACTTTAGTAAACAGGGACCCTGTTTAGTTTGTTTTAAATGTGTCAATATCGTCAGATATTAAATGTTTCTTTGTAAAATGTGGCAGATATAATCTTCAACTGCAATAAATAATAAATTTAGCATACAAGATGGTTGCAACATGAACTATCAGCACCATCACACAAGAGCATCTGACAGGGTTGAGATCTCACACTGTTGACAAAACAACCATGTTTTGCATATCACACATTTAATTAAAAAGCACATGCCACTTTGATATTCTAATGTTTTTTGCTAATAACGGGACCGATGAAAATGAAAGACACTCTTTGCAAACTATTTATTTTTTATTGCAATGTTGCTATCAGAGTTATGATGTTGATGGGTTGTGCAGAAAAAAATATAAATAGACAACACATTGCTTATTTTTTCCATTAAAGTTTTTAAAGTCTGTGTGGCCTTGCTGAACCCAAAGCTGATGAATGTTTAAAAGATTTTTTGTTGAGAACATTTTTAATTAAAGCTGCAATCTGTAACTTTTGCCTCTATAATGTAAACGTCCTTTACATGGGTCAAAGTCACATAACCTCAAACTGACATTTACCATAAAATCATACCCAAATGCTTAAATTATAAATCATTATAATGCACTTAGCGTTATAATCAGAGTAAGGTAATGAGATCATTGTGAAGACTGACTTTTAATGAGTTTTGCTTATTTTTTCCAGACTGCAACTGTTAAGTGGAAATGCTAAAAGGAAAACATACTTGGTTTTAGAATGCATGACATTAGAATTTAGGATGTATGTATATGGAGCTATAGGTGAAACTGTAGCACCTGTATGTGAGCACCTATGTGTATGTATGTGTGTGTGTCTGTATATATATGTGTGCCCCCACGTATGTATTGGCAGCAAAAGAAGGGCAGATGCTGCATGTGGTCGAGGTCTCCTGTTGTATGGCCTTCTGCGGAAATGAGACTGTGCCAAACCTAGCTCCTATCCAGCCAATCACAATTCAGTACTGAGGGTGAAACAGAGTTAATGTCCACAAACACACAACTGCACAAACACACCTACACACAAACAAAAGCTTGCAGTATCTTTTATAAGCACAGACACAGAGTAACTCTCTCTATCTCTCTCTCTTATACACACGCACGCACACACACACACACACACACACACACACACACACACACACACACACACACACACACACACACACACACACACACACAATCACATCCTCAGACTCCTGCCAGTCTATGTCGTTTGCTGTGCCAGCTCATTCTCACCCCTTCCATCTCAGATCTGTTTTCATTTAGCCCCACTCCCAAAAACACAAGCCTGCCAACCCCTCTCTCTCTCTCTTTCTCTCACTCTCTCTCTCTCACACACACCCACACACATTCATCTTTTACAAACTATCATATGTTTTCAACTTCATAAAAATGCTGCACTCTTTTTAAGAAACAATTGAAATGTAAAATGGGTTAGAAAGAGGAAAGGTGATTAGATGATGATCAATAGATTTTAAGTCACAAATCAGGGCAATTATTTTGGGAGGCTGGGTTGGGGGGGCTTTAAACTTTGGTTTAAAACAGTGAGGATGATAGGAATGATGGAATAATGGTACATGCAGACCAGTGCTTTAAGTGGCCCAAAAGAAGTGCCGACTGGACTTCTATATTGAAGGGGTTTTATATTCAGCAGTCAACAGACGACCTTGTAAAAAAATAATAAATCCTTATATAAGTTTGTGGATTTGCTTGAGCTAGAAATAGCTATTGAACATACAAAAAATGTGCAAAAGGTAGATATATAAGTAAAATTTTCAGCATGGTCAAATGCTAAAACTAGTTGTTCAGATAGGAAGAGCTTAAAAACAAAAAATTTAAAATGACACCAAGACCATGTCTATGGGTTCAAGAATAACAAAATACTGGCAATTTAAAACTAGAAAGTCGTCACTTTATTTTTTCCCATTGTTTTCCATTTTGCGGGTGGTAAAACTACTGTGCGCGTCGTTCAAATTCATTGAAATTTCGTTGGGCAGTGTCCCAAACCAAAAAGGGCACTAAGGGGGGTGGTACTATTAGTATGGTTTTAATAAAGTATTATAAATATGATGTGTTATATTACTAGCATCAACTTAGACAAGTGATTATAATGGGAAATATAATAACAAGAATTAAAGTGAGACAAAAAAATATTTAATATGATTTACCTGCTGGCTTGATGGATCTTTGAATCCATGTTTGCAATGTTGAACTGCCTTTAGAAGCAGCCTCCCTTTCCGTTCTCTGTCTTTATTTTGTGAAGGCATTTGTGTTTTTTGTATTTTTTGCCTACAAAGTGTGCCAACAACAGCAAATTTAGTGTTTATATTAACTTAGATCTGATCGGGAACATTAAATCCATTAGACAAGCGATAATAGTAAGAATGTGGATATTTTGTTGTTGTTTGCTTGCTAAGTTGTTAGCACTTTTACATTTTACAGATACATAAACAAACTTCCAAATGAGTAATTCCGCAGTTTAACAGCTATAATAAATCTACCTGTTAATGCAATGAACTTCAGAAACTGTCGTCCAGGCAGAGAGTGCACACAGAGATGCTGCGGGGCGGGCGGGAAAACACGAAGTGGATTAGCGGAATCAGTGGATCTTTAGCGATCTTTAGGATCTTTTTATAGATCACAACCTTTGCGTGCGAAATTACGGAGGATAAAATATGGGAGATTTAAGGGAAAATACTAATACGGGAGGACGGCGGGAAAGAAGGGTAAAATACGGGACTTTCTCCGCCAAAACGGGATACTTGACGGGTATGGTGAGTCACACCTCTCCACACCACGTTGAGGCTGACTTACAGCAAAGGCGACGCATGCGCTTTTAACTTGTAAACACAAGGGTGTCTGGGTAATGTAGTCTTTGCTCTCGGTGGGACGAATTAGGAAGTGTACATTGTGAAGATCGCTCTGAAAAGCGGCAGCGCAGCCAAAGGATTAAAACCTCTGATTTAAACAGAGGTTCAAATGAGCATTCCGGTACGCTAAAAGCACGTTCTGGGCTCAGGGAGAGGTGGTGGTACGCTCAAGAGCTATTTTTAGAAGTGGCGGTACCGAGTACCGGCGCGTTCCGGCCCACTTAAAGCACTGATGCAGACAATGGGCTCTATCATACACCCGGCGTGCTGCAGCGCAATGCACGACGCAAGTGTCTTTTGCTAGTTTCAACATGGCGCAATTATCATTTTTCATGTTTAGCGCCATGTTGTTTAAATAGCAAATGCATTTGCTCTCAATTTTGCACCCATGGGCGTTCTGGTCTGAAAATAAGGTTCAGGCGGTAGTTGGCGTGTTGCTATTTTGAGGCAACTAAAATAGACTACGCCATTGACCAACAAAAATCTGGTCTAAAGTCTAAAGTCAGTGGCGCAATATTGTTTTTGTTATTTAAAGCAACACTATGTAGTTTCCATGTAAAAATGACTTACAGCTCCCCCATGTGGTTGAAAAGCGCAACAATGCCTGGTATCAGACACTCTTCTGCAGGCAGGGGGAGGGGCGGGGCTGTGTGCTCTACCCTCCACCTCCACTTTCAGAGTGTGCTTGTAGCAGCTAGGAGGCTGCTCAGGTTGCAGCAACAGTACAATTTGTCCAGTTAAAAGTTGTTCTAACACCGAAATAATTTTAGAGACATTATTTAAAGGTAAAAAAAACTACATAGTGTTGCTTTAATGAGCGCGCTCTAATAAACACCTATAAACCGGATGACAACGCGCATTTGCTTATCACATGTATGCGCAGCAGCACAGAAACGTTTTAAAATATGAAAAAAATGAAGGATTAAAATGTAAAAGATTATTATTGAGTCTCTTGGACATAAATGAGGACCGATTATGAGATGTTAGAAGGCGTAAAGAGCTGCTTCACCTGTAGCCTATAAGTAATTAAATGTTTTGCAAACACTGTAAAAAAAATCCGTAGAAATTGCAGCTGGGTTGCCGGTAACTTACCGTAGATTTCAATTTATGTTACATTTTGTTCAAAGTTAAATGAACATTAAACATTTACAAGTCTTTGTCTTTACAGAGTAAAACTAAAAAAACAGCATCAAGCAAAACATTCTGGGAAAGAAATCTGAAGCAAAAAACAGAAAAAGGTTGATGATGATTTCTGGTTCCCAGAATGCTTTGCATGAGGCTGTTATTGTATAGTTTTGTTCTGTAAAGATAAAGACTTGTCAATATTTAACATTTATTTAACTTTGAACAAACTCTTGCCAGTAAATAACATAAATTTAAATCTACGGTAAATTACCGGCAACCCAGCTGCAATAACATTGTAATTTCTACAGATTTTTTTTACAGTGAATATTGCATTTATTTTTAAATGTTTTTTTTTTAAATGCTACCCCACAGATTTATTGTATATGACGACTTTGTACCTGTGGATATGATGAGATGAGAACCATTTTTATGTAATGCTTTTCAAAGCACTCACAGCGCTGTCCAAGTGCTAAAGGCTCTCCACAAGTTTATAAATTCTATATAAATTGAGTAAGAGTGCCATCTAGTGAATAGCAGAATTACAGATTACCGTAAAACTCGACAGAAAAGTGTCATTGGCAGGGAAACATTTTCTCTTAAGAGACGAGATAACTGACGAGATAACTCGTCAATGGTGGCGGGGAAAGAGTTAAGTACCAATTAGAATTATTTTAAAAAGTTTTTTTCACCTTAAAATTTTCACTTAATTTTTAAGTAGATCCAGCTTTCACTTTTTGTACAGTGAACTTGGATATAACCTAACTGCAACCAAAATGCAACACTGTGAAATCTTTGCAGCTAGACAAAACTGCTGATGCAGCATACTGTATTAACATTACATCTCAAGTTTATTGTGTTTCTCTTGAAATGATCTTCATGTGCACCGTCCCTACTGTTTTTCAGCGTTTGTCAAATATTAAACTAAGATAAATGCAAATAACAAAGACTTTATAAGATTTAAAATAAATATTTGGAGTCCCCAAAGTACATATGTGAAGTTTTAGCTCAAAATACCATATAGATAAAGTATTATAGCATGTTAAAATTGCGTGTCCTTTTAAATGCAAATAGCTGAAGAAATGCAAATACTGATTGCCATAATGTTTATTTTATTGAAACACAAATGTGCTGTAAATTATTTTCTCTATCTGTGCACTAAATTGCTGTGCCATGGTTGGATAGTGCATATTAAGGGCAGTATTATTAAGATATATAAATATTAAGATATATAAGATATCCATTTGACGTCACATGGAGAGCCAAATTTCAATTACCTGATTTGTCACATTCTTGCAAAAAAAAATGGTTTACTAAAGTTACTTAGTTGTTCTTTTTTGTTCTTTTTTTCATGATATGTCCCCTTTAACTTTAAATTTAACCAAACAAGAATAATTTTTAAACACACATTCAAGAAGATTCATGTCCACAGACACCTGTGTTGAATAAAATTTACAAAGCGCAATGAGTTGGTTTTGAGATTGTGGGGCTTGTACAATCTGCCATACTTTGGAGGGAATTTCAGTCCTCCTGAATCACATGCACCTGAATCACAGACACCTGAATCAGCTTTTTAAATGCTGAAACTGTGTTTGTAATTCCTCTAGTGGTAACATGTAATCTGGGCCAGACAAACATCGCTTTGTAAATATTGCACAATCTATAATGCGTGATTTACATAAAAGTAGGTGTGTCCGCAGTGAAAAGAATCGCAATGACATATTAATTTTGTGGTATTTTTAGCACAGATGCTTGATAAGACAGATGGTCAAACTAGATTGCAAGTGCTTAAGGGATTTTAACTCTGAAGACTATTTGGGAAATTTGCCTTTCTATTTTGAATCAGTGAGCCTAGCCGAAGCAAGTGCATATTTGCATACGTGAATTGTAGAGACACCAGGACAGATACTGTACTGAAACCTGAACTGTCGCGGGTAAACTGAGACTCCAGGTCATTGTAATCAGTGTACATGCAGACAATAATAAAAGTAAGATGGGAAATAAGAAATAGGACAGAGAGGTAAGCTAGCGGGAGATGAGTCATTCTGCAGTGATGGAGAGGTGTGTACCGTCTCACAGCATGTGTAAGCCAAAGAGACAAAGAGAGAGAGAGAGAGAGAGAGAGAGAGAGAACATCAGGGAGAACCGTGCTGGATTCAGGCCAGTATGGTGACATCTTCTTTAATGGTATCATGGCTGGCCATTAGCTGGAACTTAGAGACTGTATAATGTATGCTAGGAAGCTCTTGCTTCCAGACTGGATGACATTCAATCAATACTTTTATGAATGACAATAAACTACTTTTCTGACAAGTAATGTTGTTTATTACAACAACTATAGACACCAAATGACCTGCTTTGTTGTCTACCTGTCTACCTAGACAGTCAATCAATAGACAGTTGCCTTTTAAAGGGATAGTTCACCCCAAAATAAAAACCTTGTCATGATTTACTAATCCTCATGTTGCTTTATTCCCCAGTGCCTTTTTTGGATTTTCAAAACTCAAATGCAGAACTGATAACTTGTATCTTGTTATAGGCACCTTTTGCCTCCATATGACACATCACTTTTAGTGTTTCCTAAGCATCTGCTAAATGGCTAAACCTAAATATAACTGCTAATAAAAAACTGTTGCTTTGCACTATAAAAAAGTTGGTTTAACTTAAACATTTAACTTACCTGATTGCCTTAAAATTTTGAGCTAATTCAAGGTAATTAATTTTAGCTGACACAATATTTTTACACAAAACTAATATTTTTAAATTGAATTAACACAAACTTTTAAGGCAACCGAGTAACTTTATATTTTAAGCTTAACCAACAATTTTTACAGTGTGAGTAAAGGCATACTTTGCTGCCTTGAATTTTTTTGTTAAATCAACTCACACTGTAAAAAATAAATTGTTGGCTCAATGAATTATTTTTTAGTAACTAGTTCCACAGAAATTTTATGTTCACTCAATTTCTGTCTCCAAAGTGTTACCTGGATTGATGTTTTTTAGTTGGCCCAAACTAGACTCAAATATAAAAAAGTATGTTTGCTCAATTAGCTTTATAGTTCATTCAACTAAAATGTTTTAATCAGTTGAATCTTTAAAAACTTACAGTAAAGACTCTGTCAATTAAAATTTAAGTATTCACTCAATGTTTTATGTGTTACTTCAATTAATATTTATTATTTGGGATTTTTTATAACATTTTTAAATTATTTATCAAATAATTTATGCTGGTGTTGTTAACAAAATAATTAACTTCAGTCACATAAAAACAAAAGCTTTTAATTCACGTATTCACTTATCATACAAGACTGAACATACAGAAATAAGTCTTCTTTAAATAGAGGGCATTAAACAGTCCAAAAAGCACTCCAAAGTCAGTCAGAACATCTGCAGGGTCATTTGGAGAACTTCAGCCTGTTCAAGAGGAGACAGTCTCGCTATGTATCCCTCTGGTCTGCCTCTTACATCATCTCCGCTCTGGTTTGATAAACAGAGAAATATAAATACACAAACACACATACATAAACATGTTTAATATAATAAAGCTTGAAGGTGAAACACGTTATTCCCTAAAATAACGTTAACGTTAGGCCAAATTTCCCTCAGACATCACACGTAATTAAACACTATTGGGCAGTTTTCTCGGACAGAGCTTATCACTGACTAAAATACTGACATCTCTTAACATATGAGTGCTGTTGTTTTGTCTCAAAATGCACGCCAGTATTGTATTTTATAAGGTTTGTTTGTAAAAATGTCACAATTATAATTAAGACCGAGTCCTAAAACCCTGTCCGGTAAACCAACCCTATTATCTTAACTAAAATAGATCCACTTTACTTCGGACACATAACATAACACACCTTTATATATATCTTTACAAAAATACCATTACAAAAACGTCGAGTATTTGCATCTTTGCCGATTAATATATTCTAAAATTAACATTTAATTACAACCACTTACCTGACGTGAACTTGAGGAAACGGCTGATGACTTGTCAACACGTGTCGTGTGAATCAGTAAGTGATTCCGGCTGTTATACGTGCAGATTGATCTCAGATGACATGACCTGTGATCCAGATCCTTCCGAGTTAAGACATTTTAAATTCAAAACACACACGCGCACGCACATACATAGATACATGCACACACGCGAACGCGCGATGGGCGCACGCACGCACGCACACGGGTATATTTAGAAGTTTTATTTAAGGTTGTTATGATATTGGGACTATTTCTCCACCCGCTCCTTCAACTCTGAAGTTCAAATTCGCAGGCAGGACGTAAGTCCGGTTATAACAAATGTGAAAGATATGAAATATTTGGTTACAAAATGTATTTGTAAGAGTTGTTCAGGCATGAATGTATGTGCTTTAAGTTTAAATATGCGGTCGGTTAATGAAGATAGCGTCTTTGTTGACTGAATAATAAAGATAGTGTGCTGGGGGGGGGGGGGGGGGGGGTTTGAGCGCTTAAGCGCCGGTGAGTTTCTGGAGCTCATCTGGAGCTCTTCTCCGTCCGAAAGTGTCCGAGCACATTTTTAAATAGACGCTATCTTTATTAACCGACCGCATATTTAAACTTAAAGCACATACATTCATGCCTGAACAACTCTTACAATTACATTTTGTAACCAAATATCAGTAATAATATGAGCATTTTGTTGTCAGGAAACATAACTGTCATAAGTCCACTTATTGACCAGATTTGTCTTAATTAGTTCAGTCAATATAGCCATTCTGAATGTTGACTGAATTTGAAAATAACCATTCATTTAATGTTTTAAACACAGATTTATTTAGACTTAAAATAATATGTCTTCTCAACTAAGCCCAAACAAGAAAATTGGTTTAACTTATATATCAACTTACAAAATATCGTTGAGAAAAGTTAACTTCATTTTATAAGTTATAAAAACTCACCTGTAGTTATAACAACTCATCTCTAGTCAAGATAAATAATAGTAAGTTGAAATGGCTTGTAAATCCGAGTTGATTCAAGAAAAAATGTTAAGGCAGCAAAGTATTTTATACAGTGCACCTTTTAAAACTTCAAATAAACGCAAAAGTAGATGTCAACCGATAGTGGACTTTACAGATACTGATAACTAAGTTGGTCCCTATACTTGCAGATAACCAATTAATCGACCGATAGTTTTTAAAATGATACTGGATAAAAAACAAACATAACAGTTCAAGTGAAACGGTGCTGAAATGTATTACAAAATTAATAAAACAACATGAAAATGTGTTAAATGAAATAAATGTATACATAGAAATATATAAATTATATTAAGTATTGAAGTAAATACTTTTGTGAAATACTCCCACTGATAAAATTAAAATTACAAAAATGTATATTATAAAATTTTGCTTCTGTTTTACAGCTTAACGTTTATCTAATCAAACTAACAAAAGATGTATTGCAAAAGTACTGAAATCATTTTGATTTGTTGGATATGTTAACATAGCCGACAGCTGCACATAGTTTGCTTTCTCTCGTTATTAACTGAAAATATGGATAAAAGTAACCAGCTGGAAATACAGTAATGCAAATCGATTGTAATAATCATGCCAGTAAACATTTGCGTTGAATTTATCTGTGTGTAACTGTTTGAGGTACTACTAATATTATTGTCCTGTCAGGCTTGACGACAAACGGAGGTTCCTCCTGTTGTTTTTCTGCTGATTGTTTCACCAATTAACTATCTGTGTCGATTAATCGGTCTACCAATACTCAAAAGTGTTAAACAAGTAACTTTACTCAACTCCTGCTGTATATTTTAAATCCTGAAGGCATAAAAATGGGTTTGGTTTAAAAGAAACCAAAATATAATCCATTATTCGATGGAAGTCTTGACCTGTGCCTTTTTTACATTCTTTATGCCTGAACTTATGTTTATAGGCAGTTTTACTGTATATTTAGGAGCTTTCTGGTTACTATTTTGGATTTATTATTCATACCCAGTGCCGTTTTAATCCATGCACTGTGGGGGAGATGAAAAGACACTTTACTGCGAGTCAAAAAGTGTAAATGTGCCCTATGAGGTGAAAAGACAAAACACGATTATTTCTGTCCTACAGGTATTGTGCATACTGTATAGTGCATTTAAATGTGTGATAGTTAAAAGTGTGGCTGTGTGTGTGATATTACATGTTTAAAAGACCATAAATGTGTGTGTATGGAATCATCCAATAGAGGGGAATTGTGCCCTTCAGACATGATTGTGTTTACGCACTTCCATAAATCAAAGAAAGGGGGCTGTTTTGTTGCCCTTCAAACAATAAGCAACATGCTTGGGTGTTTTTACTGCCCAAATATACACACATTTATAAAACACACAATTATCATTCGGGGCAGTTTTCTCCATGCTGTGCTCCTGATACCAATATTGATTTTTTTTACAGTAAAAATGATTACATTTGGACATTTATGCATTTGCAGGCACGTTGCAGCCGTTGAATCATCATATATTGTTCTGCTACTATAAACATTAAAGGATTAGTCCACTGTCTTAAAAAAAATCCTGATAATTTACTCACCACCATGTCATCCAAAATGTTGATGTCTTTGTTTGTTCAGTCAAGAAGAAATTATGTTTTTTGAGAAAAACGTTCCAGGATTTTTCTCATTTTAATGGACTTCAATGGACCCCAACACTCAACAGTTCCAATGCAGTTTAAAATTGCAGCCCCAAAGGACTCCAAACGATCCCAAACGAGGCACAAGGGTCCCATCCAGCGAAACGACCGTCAATTTTGGCAAGAAAAATACAAAATATGCACTTCTAAATGACAACTACTCGTCTTCCTCCGCTCGCGTGACGCGGCAGCGCGACCTCACGTAATATGTCATCATGTCAAGAGGTCACAGGTGACATATGCGAAACTATGCCCCAGTGTTTATAAGTGTGGAGAAAGAGGACCGTTCCGACGTTGTTGTATGTCGAATGATACTAATTAATGTCTTTGTGTCAGTTTATTGTTTAAAATGGTCCGCAAATGTGCGTTTCATATATGCAACACGTGACCTTTCGACCTCATTACGCAGCAATTATGAGGTTGTGCTAGCACGACACAGGACCGGAAGAAGACGAGAAGTTGTGGTTTAAAAGTGCATATTTTTATTTTTCTTGCCAAAAATGACAATCGTTTCCCTAGATAAGACCCTTATGCCTCATTTGGGACTGTTTAGAGTCCTTTGAAACTCAGTTGAAACTGCAATTTTAAACTGCATTAAGTTAAGCGTTGGGGTCCATTAAAGTCCACTAAAATGAGGATAATCCTGGAATGTTTTCCTCAAAAAACAGAATTTCTTCTCGATTGAACAAAGAAAGACATCAAGATTTTGGATGACATGGTGGTGAGTAAATTATCTGGATTTTTTTAAAGAAAATTTACTTATCCTTTAAGTTAAATAACTTTAACTTGTTTTTATAAGTTAGGTCAATTTATCACAGGTCAAAACTTAAAATATTAGGTTTAATTGCCTTGCGAAATTAAGTTGTTTTAACTTCATGCTGCATTTTTCACAGTGCATGCCTTAAAAATTTTGAATTAATTTAGATATACAAGTCATGTCAACTTACTATTATTTATCTTGACAAGAGATTTAATTTTTCAATTCAATTCAATTTTATTTATATTGTGCTTTTCACAATTGTTTAATTGTTTCAAAGCAGCTTTACATTAACAAAAGCAAGAGAAAACACAGAAAAATCGGTGGACAACTTAAGCAGCAGAGTACAGTGGATAAAATTAAACCGTACTGCTGTACCGAGCGTAGTAGTAATGTAACATATAGAAGAGCATCCTACGTTTAGCCAATGTCAGCTGTCTCCCCAGGGGTTGGAAAAAACTAGGAGAAAAACCCTGAGGGAAAAGTCCTAGGGAGAATTTAAAAAAAATGAAAGAGAGCCAGACATAACTAATTCTATAGACGATATACGATATAATAGGTACTATATAATAAAATTTTATGGTAATTACATTTAAAATAATACACATATACAAACGAATAAGTAGATTAAAAAAGTTGGCCAATGAAGTTGACTTTTAGCTAAGTTATATCATTTCATCTCTACTCAGATAGATAATAGTAAGTTGAAATGACTTGTAAATCTGAGTTGATTCAGCAAAAAAAATTCAAGGCAGCATTTTTTTTTAAAGTGTGTGTGTTTCTTGGGAATCAAATCCGCATCATTTTGCGCTGCTAGGACAGTGCTTCTCCAACTGAGCTACAACAATTTAGTACATATGTGGTTACATCCTCGTCAGAGGATTTCATACAAAATAGAAAATAATAGTGCACTTCTTATATCATTACCTATTTTAACGCTACTCAGTAATTTCACACGCTTGTGACGCTTTTACCAGAAGCAACAATAAACTTTTACCAAAATCCATGGAAACAACGTTGCTATGGCCACTGGACACACGGTCCAGCATGCGCTGGCAATTGGTGGCAACAGATGCCAATAATAACCTGCCATAGTCAACATCTTTGTTAACCTCAAAGCTGTGGGGTCCCTTAAATGTGCCTCTGTGTATATTGCCAAGAGAACATATACAGAGAATGCACAAAATTAATCTTTAAGAATTTCGATCGGGCACAGATTTGAAAGGGATCTGAAAATTCATGCCACACGCACACACATACAGGTAGGTTTGTGTCACTATATTAGACATCTCATAAACTTTTATCCCCTAAAGCTAACCCTCAGAAACTGAATGTAAAAACATGATTTGGGTGATTTATGAGCAGGTTTTTTAAATAGTGAGAACTTTCTAAAATGTTCTCAGAAGTGTTCACATTTTACTCTTAATTTTAGGACATTGTGAAATCTACGCTAAAGTATCTTAATCTAATTATCATCAAAGTTTGATTTCAGATATTAATTTCACTTCCATTTCAATCTTTGACACATCCTTGCTCAGTCAATAATAAATATATCCTTTTATTCCTTTTATTGTGTAGGATAATTTTATTGATTTGTTTTACAACATTACAAATGCTGGGTTGTTTTAAACCATAGTTGGGTAAAAATAATAAATACATAAAAACCCGAACATAAATTTGGCTTACTTCTATAGACAAATTTGTCCTAAAAATACATATAGGTGTACAAGGCAAGCACACACATTCACACAGACCTGTGTGCCTACACCTTTTCCCACACAGGACACGCACTGTTTTTGAACCACTCTTCTCCAGACTCCTATCTGTATGCAATGGGTGTATTTGGTGACTTTTTTAGCGTGCTCTGGGAACAGGTAACTGTCTGTTTGAAAGAGAACTGCTACTGAGAGTGGACTAGTTCGTTCTGTTCCTGTCAGTCAAAACAATATTTCATTTTGTCTCTGTCAAGTCACATAACCAGCGTATTTCTTTAGCAGCCTTCAGGTAAAGGTTACCAGTGGGCAGCAAATATTGTTCAGTGTTTGCTAACCAAGTGTTACAATGATCAATTAATAAGTAAAAATTGACTTATAGCATATGTTTCATTAAAAGAATTATGTTAGTTGCTATGGTGAAGACGTATAAGGGCATCAACATCTTTGAAAGCAGGCGTGGTGCTAAGTGCATAAAAGTGAAAACACATACACACATAGATATACTTTAAAGGAACACGCCCACATTTTGGGAATTTAGCTTATTCACCGTATCCCCCAGAGTTAGATAAGTCCATACATACCTCTCTCATCTCCGTGCGTGCTGTAACTCTGTCTGACGCAGCCCCCGCTAGCTTAGCTTAGCACAAAGACTGGAAATGCATGGCTCCAGCTAGTATACTGCTCCCAATAAGTGACAAAATAACGCGATCATTTTCCTATTTATGTGTTGTGATTTGTATAGTCAAACCGTGTACAAATAACAAGGTGATATGAGACACAGCGATCTTTTAACAGTATACATACTGAGAACTATATTCTCTGAAGACGAAGCACTGCCGCATGGGCGGAGTGATCTGCTCGCAGCACACGAGAAGCCCCTGGTGAGGAGCAGAGAATTCGGTCAGAGTTGTGCAAATCACTCCGCCCATGCGGCAGTGCTTCGTCTTCAGAGAATATAGTTCTCAGTATGTATACTGTTAAAAGATCGCTGTGTCTCATATCACCTTGTTATTTGTACACGGTTTGACTATACAAATCACAACACATAAATAGGAAAATGATCGCGTTGTTTTGTCGCTTATTGGGAGCAGTGTACTGGCTGGAGCCATGCATTTCCGGTCTTTGTGCTGGGCTGGGCTGGCGGGGGCTGCGTCAGACAGAGTTACAGCACGCACGGAGATGAGAGAGGTATGTATGGACTTATCTAACTCTGGGGGATACGGTGAATAAGCTAAATTCCCAAAATGTGGGCGTGTTCCTTTAAATGCACACATACTGTATTAAAGCTGCATATTATTCAGAAATTATGTAGGGGAGAGCGGGGTCGAAAGTAAAGCAGGGTGAAAGTAACAAAGCAATTTTCTCAGAGCCCTGACTACATTTGCATTCAAATCTATGACAGCAAGTTCAGCATGTAACCTTTGAGAGGGCTGCCAAATATCTTGTGATTTTGTCATCATTTACGGTGGTTAGGTCCGGAAAACTTTTCTCAAGCATGAAAAATTACTGCAAGTGATCATTTAATTTTAATTTTCTAATTATACGTTGTGTTTCTCGTTTACAGTAGTGATCTATCTACAGGTCATTTAGTGCTGTAACACATCCTGAAGTTTGACTTTTTTTTTGTTAAATTTTACAGTATAAAAATAAATCAGGTTTAAATGTCAAGAGTTCAGGTCGCGACAAAAGTAACACTTGTTGGTTTTGTCCTGCTGCTAATGTGGCACATTATGTTGAGAATTTATATTATGCTTATTTAATTTAATTTTCATAGTGTTCATGCTGTTAATTTTTTTTTTAATTCTCAACAATTCGAGTTTGTAGCGTTGCTTTTGAAACATTTGATGAAACTAAAATTTAAAATTTAATTAGATTATTTTTGCAAACATAAAGGATAAAATATGTCTGCCGTTACATATTAGCAATTAAGGTCATAGTCAGGTATATTTGATTTAAAAAATATGTCTTGTACTGTTGTGTTACTTTCATCCCAGCTGACGGGGTCGAAAGTCAAAATGTGAACTTATATTCAAAGTGAAATTATATTGAAGTCGTTCTACATTTGTACAAAATACCACCTGGTGTTTTGATAGACCACACTTGTGAGTTATTGACTACGGCAAATATGGTTCCCTTTCAATACGGTTCACTTCGCATTGCGTCAGTTAGCTGACGCTATGGGGGGAAACTCCTGTTTACTCCGTGACTGAAGCCTATTGGTTAACGTCTGTACAAAGTACAGACCAATGACGTTTGAACCCGCGCGCGGGAAGTACACGTCCTTATATAAGCGCGGTTCAAGCGTCAGGAGCTCATTAATTTCTCCTTCAGCGCGAACCTCTCGCTGCTCCGAGGAACAAGAAGCCTTACCTCGCCGTCGACAAAAGCCCTGCAGCGGAGTCCAGGCCTAGCGTCTTCCCTGCCCTTTCCGGCTGAGAACCGAAGACAGCAGAATCCAGGTCTAGCGTCTTCCCCTGCCGCTTTCCGGCCGAGAACCGAAGATAGCCTTCGCTTGCCGTGGTACGAGCCCTGTGCAGCGGACACATGCCTGACGAGGTCTCCCCTGCGGCCGCCCGGTAAGATCAATATTTTTAATATAAAGCTGTAAGCTAAAAGAGCAGGCGCTGTTGTAATAGCGTCCAGCACAGCGGCTTGAGTGAGCCTCCCTGCTATGAATTTCCCCGAGCGCGTCACCGGTCTGGCACCTCCCACGCCGGGACCGCGCTTATATGCTTCGGTTGTCTTATCCATGTTTCGTGCTCCCCCTGCTGTTCCTCTCTCCCCGGGATGAACACACGGCGAGCCATGAGACTAGATGGATGCATAGACCTGCACACACGGACTACCCCCCCCTGTGTTCTGTCACATCGCAACCGTTCATGCTTACAGAGTCCCTTCGCTCCTCTCACATTCAGTGGCGAAATCTCTGACACATATGAATCCCCCGAGTGCATCGGGTGATACCGTTTATATGACGCATGGCTGTTCTGTCTGTGTTGCTGCTCCCCTCTGCCGTTCCTCTCTTGTTGAGATGAACAAGCGGGGGAACCGTAAAACTAGAAAGATGCATACGACAAGCAAACACGGGCGGATCTGCCCCTGTTTCCTGTCATAGCACAGCCACTCGTGCTCCACGCTCGCGGAGTCCCTCGCTCCTTTCCCCGCAGTGGTGAGATCTCTTCACGGCGTAGTTAGCACGCAGTCTTACGGCTCGCTGCCTCTAAATGCAGCTGTCTAGTGTTCAACGATTACAGAGCTTCATGCCCCTCCCCTCCTGGAGCGGCGCGATCTCATTCGTCTGCTCGATAGGGCGGATTCGCCGCTATTGGAGCATCAAGAACACTCATTATAAGAGCTAACCGGCTCACTATTCGTCTATACAGAGCTTCATGCCCCTCCCCCCTGGAGCGGCGCGATCTCATTCGTCTGCTCGATAAGGCGGACACGCCTCTATCTGAGCGCTAAAACACTTATTATAGAGCTTAACCGGCCTGAGTCTATCTCACTTCGGAAAGCTCACTACTAGTCTGCCCGGTCATTTCTCTCTGGTTTAGACGGAATCAGAGGCAGAACGAATTTGTTTAACATACTGAGGCCCGAATACCTCCCTTTATTCAGTCCAGTCCTATATCAGTGCGCTGAATATTGGTACATTATTATATACCCGGTTTTTCTGCCCTTTTTAATAAACGGCAAAACCGCGGGCCTCACGGCAGACTTCCTCTCTGCGATGGGTTCAGTCTGACATTAAACATTATTCAGTCCCGTCCTATATCAGTGCGCTGAATGTTAAATATTGGTACATTCTTATATACCCGGTTTTTCTGCCCTTTTTAATAAACGGCAAAACCGCGGACCTCACGGCAGACTTCCTCTCTGCGATGGGTTCAGTCTGACATTAAACCACCTAGACATACTGCTCTGCTCCGTGAGCCGTTCGGGTCACCGTCACTACTGAGGCTCGTGCAGCTGAACGGCCGAGCTCTGGTCTTCGCAGCACAGCTGCGTCGACATAGAACTGTCTGAAGAGGGGTTAAGTCGCGCCTCGGCTGGACTGCCCTGAAATGTTTTCTGTGTGCTGTTTATCCAAAACATACTGAGTAATACTGTTGGTTATGCGACCTCACTATAGTGGCGAACGGTATTGAATTCCTCTAAAAAGAGTAATTTCCGTGCTTACTATACTGTGTATTGACACCCCACGGTTGTACGGTGTCTCTAAACACTTTCTCGCCTTACTGACAAGCAATCAGTAATACGCACACACGGCCCGCTGTCCATAATTCTATCGACGCTTGCCGAAAAAACCCCGGTTTGGCCATACTGTGTATTGACACCCCACGGCTGTACGGTGTCTCTAACACTTTTCTGCCAAATTCGCTCGCAGCCCACCTCAGTTTCTCCGCTACGATGCTGACGGCGCAAACGAGCACGGTCTTACGGCTGTCATTCTCTCTTCCTAGAGAGACGCAGCCTCAGACCTCTCCATGGCTCCAAGCATTTGAATCGCGCCCTCTCCGGACGGCTACTCAAAGGCTTACAGCCAAGCGGTTTATGACGTTTTTCGGCCATACAGCTGACTTATATAAGCGGATCCGAAGACGCTCACACCTCCGCTCTGCTCCAATACTCGGAGATATTAAGGGTAATATCAACCTGAAGTGAGCTTGCTACCCGCCACAATAAGTTTCAAAACTCAAAGCGCGCGCACAGACAGACGCGCGGCATCTCGTTTAAGACGGGCTCACGTACCCCTCTAACGAGCCTCAGAAAACTGAATATCGTGGCATTCTGTTCATAAGTCCACTTCAGTTTGACTAAGCAAAGGTCCCGCCCCGAGCTGACGGCCGGGAAGCTCATGCTTAAGTTACACACAGCTGCATGAAGTGCTACCATTACGAGATCGCCAGCATCTGCTGTGGGTTGAACACGCTTTACGACGGCAATCAGCCTTCGGCGCGTGGAACGCCCGTTTGTCTCATATCAATCACCTTGTACTGTACATACGGTCCATTAAGGGGATGATTTTAGCACTGCAGCACTCTCGACCATGTTATTGTGATAATGCGGTCGGGCAAACTACGGTGGTTTCATTATTTACCGAACCAGACTGAGATCTCGCCCCCTGTACAAGCTGGCGAGTCATCTCCTTTATAAACTCATTGCCTCGCTTTATAAGCTATGTTCAATCAGAGTGATACGCATCTCGTGCTTAACTACCAAGATGCAGACATATTATCCCGTTACGATGGGCGTGCAGAGATTGCATCCGTGGGACACGACCTACATTACGTGCCTTATAACACGTTGACACGAGCTGCTAGGACCCCTTTCGCGAGGCGTCCTTATGCGAAGTCTGATCTATTCTGTCTAGTGACAGCGAGAGTCTTCCCCCCGCGAATTGTAGGTGGAACAGCATTCTCCTCACTACAGAGGCTCGTGCACGGCGGCTTTCTCCCCCTGCGTGTATATATATATATATATGTGGCGGTGATAACAGCGAACCACGCTTTTATGACCGACCATCCACTTTATTCATAAGTCTGTCATTTCTCAGATGCGGACGGTGCCCGAGGCGCAGCGCTCTGGAACTGTCCAAGGTCCTGTATGACAGATACGTCTGACGTACATCAGACGATCAGCTGTTCATCGGCGTCACAGATCACTCACTAGCGCACCTGTCAATACAGGTTATTTATGGATCGTTGACGTTATCACCTCCCGTGACAATGAAGTCTACTCCATGTATGGATTAGATCCTCGGGCATGGTCTTAGAAGTTTCTCATTTGACATTTGTGACACGGCCGGCTGGTCCCCTCCGTCCACGTTGTCAGTTTACAGCTTCGACATCCCTGCTTCGCGCACTAGTGAGGTTTGTTGCATTAAAGGTGCGCCGCGTAAGCTCACCTGTATGCACGATATGGGTTTTAATTATATGCGTCCACCGTGCGCTTAGAGAAGCTCACATATGCACGCTACAACATTTCGGTATACACTAAAGATGCGCTCGGAAAAGCTCATCTGTATACACGGCTGTGACACATACATACATTGTTGTTCATCTGTGTACGTTAACGGTGCGTTGAGTGCCCACCGTACGTTCATCAATCATATCTGTACACATTCACGGCGCGTTCTGTGCATTGATTTATCTACACGCATTCACGGTGCACTGAAGGGTTCACCCGTGTGCGCACAACTTATTATCAGAACACATGACGGCGCGCTTGAGAATCTTGCCGGCCTGTGCATTATAACACTGTGATTCATCTATATGCATTCACGATGTATTCAAGTGTTCACCTGTGCCCGTGCAATTTATAGTCAATACACATTTACGGCGCGCTTGGACAGCTCACCGATCTGTGCACTATAATACTACCTATATGCATCCCGATGCGCTCGAGGGCGCACCTGGGTTCACACTATTGTGGTATCTGTATAATCCCACGCTACGAACCGTTCTGCCGCATATTATAGTCAGATCGGCCGTTCGTGAGCTTCGCAGATCACTCACTATGTATGTCTGTTGCTTACAGTGGTTATTTAGGGCCTTTTTACACCTGGTCACTTCATGTGTTTTCTCTGATCGGATAGCTATCTGATTTGTTAAAACTGTTCCATTTACATTTGGCCACATAAATGCGTCTTGGCAAAACGGATATGAATCCGATATTTTACCTCCGCCCAAAATGCAAATACACTATTTATTACTCCGCCTTAAAAAAACTTAAGATGACATTTATGCAACAAATCGCAGCACTGTATGTTGTACTGTATGTTGGGCAGGGGACGCGCGTCTCCTTGCTCGGCATGAGCTGAAGCTCGCAGTACAGCGCAGCAGGGAGAGCGCGCGGTGATTTAATGCAGGTCCATGACGGAGAAAGCATTCACAAAACTGTCTCTTAACGTTTTATTTCTTTGTTTAATATCATTTGAGTTTGTCATTAGACTCTTTTATTGATTCTAGGAAGCTTTTTTACCCGCTGTCATCACTCCATAAAGCAATAGGCGTGTCATCTTTGTTTGTTTGGCGCTCTTCCAGCTTACTTGCGAGTGACGTGTTTACGTTTGGGAGGAGTAAAGCGCGACATATGTGGTTTCATCAACCAGATGCATTTACACTTTTCTGAAATGCGTCCCAGACCACCTCCTGAAGTGGTTTGAGCGATCGGATTTAAATCCGTCTCGAAATCGTTTCAGAGGGCATTTACACCTGGTCTTTTTACGATCAGATAGCTATCCGATCAGAGAAAACGCATGAAGTGACCAGGTGTAAAAAGCCCCTAAGATGGATCGTTGAAACCATCGCACTGGCTCACGCCCCTCTATGAGCTATGCCCTATATAGAGCCCACTCTGTGAGCGTTTGGCTTTTTCATGGACTTGGTCTACAGGGGTATCTATTTGATATCTGCTACACGGCCGGCTGGTCTTCGCCGTCTACGTTGTCAGATTGTACAGCTTAGACGTCCCTGCCCTACGAGCGCAGGTTCTCTCGGCTCAATCATGCACGCTCATGCGTTTTATGTGTACACCACGGTGCGCTCAGCGAGCTCACCAACGTGACTCTGAATTTACTTATCTCGCACACCCGCGGCGCGATCGGTATCTCGCCGTCTTGTGCTATGTTATGTGCCCCCGGTGCGTTTAAAACCCCACCGTGTGCGCGTCAACATTTTATATGGTGCTTACACATTGCTTAAAGCTGTGAATATGCCGGGTATAGGGCCACACGCAGTGTCTCTCCGGTAAGGCACTTCTGTACGTTGTGTATGCACGGCGTGATGGGATTACGTTCCCCCATAGCGTCAGCTAACTGACGCAATGCGAAGTGAACCGTATTGAAAGGGAACGCTTAGGTTACTCACGTAACCCCGGTTCCCTGAAATAACGGGAACGAAGCATTGCGTCACTTGCCGTGCTACTAACGTCTACGCAGCGAGTGTATTCGGCTGCGCGCTTCAGTCGAATAATAATGAGCTCCTGACGCTTGAACCGCGCTTATATAAGGACGTGTACTTCCCGCGCGCGGGTTCAAACGTCATTGGTCTGTACTTTGTACAGACGTTAACCAATAGGCTTCAGTCACGGAGTAAACAGGAGTTTCCCCCCATAGCGTCAGCTATCTGACGCAATGCTTCGTTCCCGTTATTTCAGGGAACCGGGGTTACGTGAGTAACCTAAGCGATCTCCGTCTAAAACATTATCTTTTAAATTACATTTTTCTGCAAAATGGTACTTTCGACTCTGCTCTCCAATACATACCAATATCATTACCAATGATACCTACATACCTATTTGCATAATACATTTAATAAAACGTCATATTATGTACAATTTAGGTACAGATATGTATACATTTTTTACCAATATGATGTATTATATACCAATATATGAAGAGTTTGGTTCCAAAACGCAATAAATCCATTTTGACTAATTTGGATAAAAATGTGTTTTTTATACCAAGAAAGTGACAAGATGAAAACCACTATTTTCTGTTTCAAACTTTCACATAGCATCTTTAGGTTATAATAACATTAAAATTTTTAATAAATAATTAGATTTTCAAAGATTTATATAAAAAAAAAAAAATCAGCAAAATGCTGTAAATCTATTGAATCAATAAATAAATGTGCATTCGTCTTTGCCATGTTTTATTCATTTAGTTGACTTGTGGTATACACTTCAAAACACTTACTTTGTTATATTAAGAATAGTTTCATTGCTGGGACGTAATCGCTGAATTTTTTTGACAGCGATTAGCTGTAATATGTTTGGTCCTGCTCGATTTTCGTTGCCTTCGAGCAAAATAATGGAAAGTTTTTCATAAGATCCCTTGGGGTCAATGTCATGACAGAAGCTTGATGCTGTGGTGTTCAAACAAGCAACAGCCGGCATTTTCCTTCGCCCGAGTGCCTCTCACCAAATTATTCGATTTTGATGGCTTACGTTTCTTTCCCGTCAAACAAAACCACCACATTTATCAATGTAGTATTATTTTGTTTTTGTTTGTTTGTTGATCACGGAGTACAAAGTAAATGAGGAAAACTAGGATTCCGTGTGTATTTAAAGCGCCACCATTAATTGTTTACAATGCGTGGAATGGTGTGCTGTGATTGGTTAAGCGGATTTATTGCATTCTGCAGAGAAGGAGGACTGGCGCGATTGGGAAAATAAAAGAGAGAAGATGACAGAATACATTTTTTTTTTGCCGTAACTATTTAAAAAAAAGGTGTTAATTGCGTTTTGGAACCAAACTCTTCATACAGAATGCACACTGTCTCTAGAATAGCATATTCTCCTAGCTGTTTAATTTTAGTGAATTTCTATAGTATTTTGTTGTGGATAACGGAGGCCAAGAAATATTTATTTTGAAAACCGTAAAACTGTTCTGCATGTGTTTACTTGCGCTTTTGTGAAGCCACCGCTCTTTTAAAAGGTTGTCATAGTTTGAGAGATTGCAGGGGGACAGCGATGGCACGCTGAGCTTTCTCTTGACTTTAATGGCACGCTTAGGGACACGAAGGCATTGGTCACAGGAAAGACAGTGATATTGGAACTTGCAGTCGTTCTGTTCTATATGGCAATATTATTTTCAAGGACCATTTCTTTGTTTAGATAGCCTGTAGGAAAGAAAACCTTTAATAACTCTTAGACGGGAGCGACAATAAACGAATAAGCAGGGCGAGTGTTTTGCTTGGATCTCTTGTTGCACCGATTTTCTTTTTGTTGCGGTTTCTGTTTGTCCTTCAAAGGCAAACATGCAAGGAAATAGGTTTTTATAAAAAATAATATTTGGAAAAATATGAGAGACAAAGAAGATATGCAATTCGTGAGACTCCATTAAAGTAACAGGGCCAAGATGTACAAAACCATTATTATTTAAATCTAGTGAGTATATATACTCACATTTTCAGTAACAAAAGCTGGGACGGTAACCTTCAAAAAAGTCCTAATTTAGGTACGTTTTTTTTTTTACATTTGGTACCAATATATACCTTTATAATTCATTGTATCAAAAGAGCAGCCATATCTTATCCAGCACCTGGATTTTGTTCCCTACACGTCTCCTTTTGTGTTTGGTAGAAGAAAGACAACTACATGCGTTCGAAATAATATGAAGATTGAGAAAACTGATGGAAATTGATTTGTTGAACTATCCCTTTAACTTTCCCGAGCTATGAAAGAGCAACATCTGAGCAATAAAAGTTTCCTCTGGGGATTTCCAGCAAAGCAGTACACTGATCATTAAATAACAGAAAACATATTTCAAGACTTTTTTTTCCGTAATTGAAATAGAGAGTTACACATATGTTTGAATGCATTTTGCCACAGAAGGGGTAGATGCGATTTTCCCCTGGCCTGCATTAACCCAGCTAAGAACAATGGGTCTTACTGTGAGTTAACTGTAGCGGCTCAGAGCTGCGTCTGGGACACAGTGGGCCCAGTTTTTACCCCGTGCCCAGCTGTACTTTTTCAGAGTGCATTAACTTTCGTGCTATTTATTACACAACATCTGGCCGTTTGAAAGTGAAGCTCCGAGCTGTGGAGCGTCTCCAAGGTTACAGCTATTCCCTCTAAGCCTCTTACATATGCCGTACTCTAATAGAAATAGGAATGCGTCTACTCTTAGGAAGTTGATGTCAAACGAAGTCCGCAACTTTCCAAGGAAGCTGGGTTAAAATGGACCGTGAGGGTTGGGGTAATCATCTCAGTGGGCCACCATGGTAACCGGGTTTGACCATTCTAAGGGAGCCTCCATTGAATGGAACCATCTTAAAAAACAGACGAAAATTTAAGAGGTATGGAGAATCAAGCTATTCATTCACGGCCAGACGCACTTACGCACATGCTTACATATGCACGGGTGCATACCCAGAGTGCAGCAGACCATCACGCTCTCATACAAGAAGTGGCAAGCGTATGCATACATACATTTAGAGATTCCCAGCTAATATAGGAGGATATAAAAATAAGCAAGGGTATGGCTACAAATACAAATACACATTTCTAAGAAATTTTTCTTTAAAAAAATTTTAACTAATAAAGAGGGGAGACTGGGGCTGGTTCTCACTCAAGAATTTTTTTTTTATAGGCTTAATCTAAATCTTAATCTAGACTCTAAAGCTATGGGTCAAATGTCTAATTAAACATATATTCAAATGCTTGATTTCATTGGCTTTGGTTTTAATTAACATATTTTTTATTACTTCCCAAAGAAAAGAAAATATTTTGTTCCTTTAGTAAAAAATGTTAGACAAGAATATATATGAACTGCGCATTTGCTGGACTGTGACATAAACCACATCAAATTATACTGCGTGCTCCAAGGCTTTTCAGTGGGCCTTTAAAAACTAGTTTAAGTCACCGTGAAATTAAAATAAAAAAGTTATGGAATATTGTAGTGTTTTTATATTACTTATCTTTTTTAAAAATATATTAAAAGTGCTCCCACAATCTTGTCCCGTTCACATTACAAGCTACACGCAGCAACAAAACAACACAATCCCATTCATTTGAGAACTGTTCAACTTTATCATGTATGTTGTGGCTTATGTATGTTGTATCTATAGCCCTTGTGTTGAATACTTTTACATAGTCGTGGAACGAGTATAGGCTAGTTAATGCGGGCGTGTATAAAAGGGTGGTCCGATGCGACCTCCTTAATGAAACGCCCCAAAATTTAAAGCACCTTCTCTTAAGTATTGAGCATCCCCATAGCACCTGCATCAGAAAATCTCTGGAGCCGCCACTGATAAAGGGATAGTTCACCCAAAAATGAAAATTCTGTCATCATTCACTCACTCTCATGTTGTTACAAAACCTGTATAAATTTCCTTGTTCTGATGAAGACAAAGGAAGATATTTTGAGAAGTGTTTGTAACCAAACCACTCGTGGACCCCATTTACTTCCATAGTATTATTTTTTCCTAGAAGTGAATGGGGTCCACGAATGGTTGGGTTACAAACACTTCTCAAAATATCTTCCTTGGTGTTTATCAGAACAAGGTAACAACATGAGAGTGAGTGAATGATAACAGAATTTTCATTTTTGAGTGAACTATAAGCATCATTATAAGTTTTGTAAGGCAGAGTAATGAAAAAGTTATTTGAATTTTGTGCAGGATCGGATAAATATCCATTTAACAAGACTCATTTACATGTCCGAATGTAAATGGAACAGTTTTAACAAGTCTATCTATATCCATCTGATCAGAAAAGTGACCTGGTGTAAAAAGGCCCTATAATGTCTGCGGGAATGTTAAAAATGTTAATTGTTAAATATAATGTGAAATAAATATAGTAAAAAGGAAATGTATCTCATGCAATGGTGATTAAATTGGCAAAGTAATTAGGAAAAAAAACATTATTTAGCCTTCAGTATTTGGCCTTCGGCTGAATGTTTCATGTTATTCGGCTTCGGCCAAGAATGTTCCTTTTAGTGCATCCCATACTTGTCTTGCCTACTGCTTTTCGCCTCCTATATAGTATAGAAGTAGGCGGTTTCTGACACAGCGGATGGTTACTCATTTGTTTATACTTATATGACCTCATTAAAACAAACAAGCAACAAAGTCGCTGGTAATGCGCACGCAGCAATAATCTTTAATCTAAAACATTATCCTCCTCTTCTCCTCGAAACAACTTCTCTCCTGTCACAAGAGCCAGGCTATTGGAGACGACTTCTGTAATACTCCATGACTAACTGCAAGCTGGCATTCAGATCTGCCTCAATTTTGTTAGCAATGCCCAACATTCAACGATCCAATTAGGACAAAATCCAAGTCCTACATTTATTTTATTATTTTAGAAGCTGTTTCACTCGTATATATGTTACCCAGTCTCACAAAATTATGTACCTATAGTCATGTATTTTTTTATTCTTTTTCGTGATACTTTACGAATTTCAGCGGTTTTTCGTGATCGTATCACAAATTTCTGTTTATGTGTCATTGTATTGGTTACTCAATTGCTTTTTCCTATTTTCAAACCATTTTCGCTTCGATTTAGTATTAGATTTGGTGTTTGCATTATGTCACGTTAAGTATTGGTTTATAATATTTTTTTCAGATTTAGTTTTTTATATTTTCTAAATTTTAAAACATGCCGCCTGGTGTTACGGTTAGAGTTGGGTTTGGGTAAGGATGTTATTTTATGTAAATCTAACCCTAAACCGAAGCGAAAATGGTAAGAAAATAGAACAAAACAGTTGAGTAACCAATACGTGACAATAGTCCCTTTCACATATACAGTTTTTACTGGAAATTTACTAGTAAATTGCAGTTAATATGTCATGTGTGAACAGAACATTTCCGGTAAATCCATGCTCCCAATTTACCAGTAAGACAGGTTGTAATATTACCAGTAATTTACCGGTAAGCGCTATGTGTGAACAAAAAATATAGGATTACCGGCAATTAGAACGGACAACGTCAGACCGCGCTGACAGATCGGGCCAATCAGAACGTTTTAACAGATGACGCGTTTACCCCCGCACTGTTTACGTTCGTTTCAATACCCATGCTGCTTAACTCTTTCACCGCCAGCATTTTTTTAAAAAGTTGCCAGCCAGCGCCAGCGTTTTTCATGATTTTCACGAAAGTTTAATGCCGTCCAGAAAATGTTCTTCTTCAGATATATAAACATACAATATACCAAATGAAAGAACAGACCCTCTGCTTTCAAACAAAAAAAAAACCGTTTCATCCTACCTTGAGTAGTTCTTTTGTAATCAGCTTTTGAATATTGGTAGGTTTCTGCAAAAACACCACATTTTGAGCAAAAAGCAGAGATAATTCCATTTTTGTGACGGACTTTTCATAGAGATCCCATTCAGAGCGATCTTTAAATAGACACGGACATGCAGCAGCTTGTCAGAGGGCAATACTTCCGGGTTGTATAAGTTGCGGAAGTGCGCCACCTGGTGGATAAAAGTGGTATTGCGGAAAGACGGAAAATCTCGTCATTGGCGGGGAAGCGTTTTCTCTTAATTGACGAGATATCTCGTCAATGGCGGGGAAAGAGTTAAAAGTCGAGCACAACTGAAGTTAACATCCACATTTCTTCAAAGTTGTTTAAAACAGCTTACCATCTATTTGCCAAATTGCCAACGTCCTTAGTACACCCTCTGTGAAGCTAAGGTTCCGTTTGACGTTGCCTACGCAATGTTGTTTGGTCACAAGCAACTTCGCGACCTTTTGCCACAGATGTGAAAACAACAAAATACGGACAGACGATATTAAGTCATAACCCGCCATTTTGTACAAATACGACACGGAGCTCGCGGCTGCGCGTCACAGGTAACTTCCGCTTTCTCTCTGAGTTTACCGGTATTTTGATACTGATGTGTGAATGATGTCTTACTGGTAAAAAGACGGAACGTCACTGCATGTGTGAACAGCACATTTTTGTATTTACTGGTAAATTCATGGTAATTTACCAGAATTATTGTGTTAAAGAGGCTAATGACACATAAACAGAAATTCTCGTGACAGTATCACGAAAAATAATCAAAATATTACGTGACTGTACGTAATTTCGTGTGACTGGGCTGATATATGTCACAATACGGAAAAAAGACAAATCACAATTTCTGTTTCATGGTTTGTATAATATTTTTTCGAACTATAGTAAGTAAATTTACTGTCATCATATTTTTGCTAGAGTCAACAATAAAATGAAATAGATTCACAGCTGTAAATCTGCAGTTTCTGAAGTGTAGCAATGCTGGTCATAGTATCACAAAAAACCTATACATTATATTTTCTCTTTGTTAAAACAAAAGAAAGCATTTTAACAGTTTTTCTGTACTCAAGAGAACAAGACTTTCAAAAACAATTCTAGTAAAATGTGTGACAACTAGCTCCAGCCCCTTATTTATTTGTTTACTTTTTCAAAAAATAGTTGTACAACCATTACCACTCTATCCATACAAGAAAGAGAAAAACAGGTTAAAAAATTCCCCAAATACTTCCAGAGCCTGCAGGGAACAAAACAACGCTGTCAACATAACAGTGTGCGCCGGTCAGCAGCATTGCCCGCATGCGTTTCAGTAAGAGCATTTTCATGACTTCAGATCTCCGGGGACGCTGGGAGCTGTACGTTCATTGATAATTTAACCGCAGTGTTATAGGTGAGCTACTCTTTAACCTTGGCTAAGTATGCCCTTTTTCTAAACGTGTATTAAGAACAATATGCTACAGATAGAGACTTCATAAATATTGTCATCTTTAGCACTTCAAAATGTGAACAAAGCTAATGAAAAACAACTATAAATATCTCAAGAGTACGTGGAAGTTGCCAGCGCTGGGCCCGCTTCCAAAATTGATCAGGAAACGAAGCCAGGAGCCCGCAGACTGCATTCACGTGAGAACTGCAGAGGACGGGCTGCGTTCATCTGGCTCCTTTTTCACTGAGTGGCTATATGAAATAATTTGATTGGAACAAGCAGTCTATAGTGAAGCGAAATGCACAAAGCCTTTCTGTGCCGTAGTTCATTTCTGGACGTAACATGAAATAATTGGTCTCCTGGGAGACTCTTGTCGCTGTACGTTCAAAGACATTAAGGCTTAATAAGTCTGTAAATACCATCTCTTTCTTATCATGCACCCGTGCTCGCGCAAACAGCCATTTATGGACTTTAATGCTTGTGCGTTGTCTACAATGGTTTGGTCTGTTCTCTACTGTACTGTACTGTACCAGAAACTGCTGTCAGGAGAGCATCTTTTTCAAATTATCTCAGGGAAATCTCAGATCTCGCTTTAAAATCAATCACGACAGTTAACGTCTTCTATTTTTACATTCATCTCAGCTTCCGCCCTCCTTCAGTGTTCTGGGAAAAGTGTATTATCTTTTAACTCATATAGCTCAGAAGAAAAGTGGGTAGAGAGAGAGAGAGAGGGAGGGAGAGAGAGAGAGATAGAGAGAGAGAGAGAGAGAGAGAGAGATGCACACGCCTGCAAAAATGGACACCTTCAAAAAGCCAAAGCTCCATCATTTTCTTAATCTGCATAAGACAGCAGCGATCGCGTATGGTGATTTTACAGGCATTTATGAAAACGAAAGTCAAGGTAGGGTCAACAACAGTAGCAAAAAGTAAAATGTAACTCAATGCCCTTGTGCTCTGGCTATGAGCGTACCTCTTCACTTATTTATAAGGTTATGGGTAAATCCATGCATTCACAGTCATTATACAGCCATAATGCTGGCTATTACTGCCGCACAGTCTTGTGATTCATTTGTGGTCTGTTTCCATCAGTTTTTGTTTTTCACATAAACAGCACTTCACTGATTCTAACAACACAAGAGGATCGTTTTGTATTATAGTAATGTGATCTCAAGTGCTCCAGTGCGGTGGAAAATAACACCATAAATACCCATTGATACCTTCGAGGGCCATATTGAGCCCTTTGGAAATGAAAATGTCTTTCAAAAAAGAAAAGAAAACAAAAAACAACCCCAAAATTCATTTGTGCAAGCAGCTTATTGTGACTTACAGTTACGTTTTAAAGTTAAGCGCCCTCTAGCTGCCACCAGCTTATTATGACCAAAGGTTAAAGGAAAACACCACCGTTTTTTCAATATTTTACTATGTTCTTACCTCAAATTAGACGAATGAAAACATACCTTCTTTATTCAATGCGTGCACTTTATATTTGTACAGCGCATCGTGAATGTGTTAGCATTCAGCCTAGCCCCATTCATTCCTCAGGATCCAAACAGGGATGAACCCAGAAGCCACCAAACACTTCCATGTTTTCCCTATTTAAAGACTGTTACATGAGTAGTTACACGAGTAAGTATGGTGGCACAAAACAAAGCTTGGCGATTTTTTAAGCGGATAAAAAATAAGAACTATAATGTATGGCAGAAGAGCACTAAGTTTGTAGCACTTCGACCTCGGGCGCAGTAATATTGACAGAAGTTTGATGGGGAGTAGAGGGGGAGTGGTCAGGAGTGATGTCGAAGTGCTACAAACTAAGTGCTCTTCCGACATACAATATAGTTCTATACATTTACAATGTGTTCATAAACAATTTGCAAGACTTTACAGGGACTTTTAAGTTTTAAGGCTGGGCTTTAAACTGGGCAGAAACCCACATGTAGCGGCACTGATAGCCGCCTTCTCCTTTTTCACATTTTGCATAACCCATACCAAAGAGCACCTAACTAATTTTTTATAAACTAATTGCTATTTCTGAGCACTTTGGATTTTTACTGATTTCAAGACATTTCATTCTTTGCATTTGTAAAGGTGAAAATGGTTTCATAAACATTTGTTTCTTTAAAGGTTTTACATTTTGGAGCACCTAACCTCACCCTTACCCTAAACCCAACCACTTCTCAGCCATATAAAACACAACACATGAGTAAAAGTGACAGGTAATTATTGTATAAATGTACCAAAATTAACAGTATTAAAGTACCAAGCCCCTAGGGTGACATTGGAGTCAAACAAATCTAAAGTTTAGTTTCACGTGTGCACGCGAAACTAAACGTGATAGTTTCACGTGTGTACGCGAATCTAAACTTTATTTAATTTTTGCCTTATGTCACCTTAGGGGCTCGTATTAAAGAGTGCCCATTTCATTGCTAAAAAAACATGTTATTTTGTGTATTTGGTTTAAAACATTATTTTCCATATACCGTACATTTTTGTAGCTCCAAATTTTGCTCTCTTCCTGAAACGCACGAATTTGAAAAGCTCTGTGTCCCTGATTGGCCAGCTAATCTGTACATTGTGATTGGCCTGAATACCTCTGACGTCCGCCGGAAACGTGACGTTCCTTACCATGTTTGAAAGATTTAGTTGCTAACATGAGTTAACTTACAGGCTGCAAGTCCAAAGCGGGAGGAATTATGATAATATCAGTTCTTATGATAATATCGGTGGTTATTGTCTACATCACAAATCCCAGGAAGAAAGCTGTTGCCTGCAATCCGTGTATTTGTTGTAGTAACTCGCGTCATCGCTTACTTTGGGGCATGTACCTTTTGCATATCGTTAACATGTACTAATACCCACTTACACACCAAAAGAAATTTAAAAATGTGAATCGAACAATAGGTGCTCTTTAAAGTATCACAAACTCGTGCTGCAAACCTTGCAAACTTTATATGAAGAACTTTGTGACCTCATTTAAAAATTTGATAGCTTTGTATGCTGAATTTTTTAACATGTATGTATGGATTGAAGTATAGGTTGATGAAGTTGAACAAAATTCATGCAAACTTTAGAAGTAATGAGTATGCAATGACAATGACACTTGCGAATGAGAGTGCAAACAGCGTGAACTATCAAAAAAAAAAAAAGATATTTTTCACAGTTGTCGACTCTGACAAGGCCACACGGCTGAAAACATATTCCACCCTTTATGTTCTTTTACACACCTTGTATGTTTTGACAAGAGTGAAATAAGTTTAGCACTATTGTTTTGAGCATGATTTAACCCCCACCTGTCTAACGCTCTCTAGCTGCTGAAACTGCCAAATCCACAGGGGCCAATTATTATTTCAGCCCAAACTGCATAGCCCCATCACAAATATAATGCCCACGTATCTGCACACTCCAAAAACTCAGAAAAACTACAGTGCGTCCTGTTTTTTTTTTTTTTGTAATGAGTCAAGGTCGCGCAGCAATGAATGCAGAGTGAATATATACAGCATCTTTATTTCATCAGCGGCTGTCGTTATCACTCAGCTCAAGGTCTGCGTAATTGAAAGAGAAAATGAATGTGTTGCCTAAAGAAAAGGAAGGCGACAGAAACCCCAACTTTTATTTACTCTTCACAGCGCCAAATTACAATAAAGACCAACGCTGGAAAGTAAGCGCAGACTGCTATTATTTTTTCAGCATGTCACATCGGGTTCTTTTTTGGACCAGTGCTTCTTTTAGCAACTGTACACTATTTTTGTTTTAATATCAGCGATCTTTACTCGAAAATCATGCTTATTGAGTTTTCGTTCTGATGTCAAGACCGTTTGACTGCAGATCCGTCTGCCACTGCCAGAGTCCCAGGGGAGCAGTCACAGAAGCCGGAAGGGGTTCAGTAAGCTTCAGTGAAAGGCCTGACATCGCCTTGGGGTGGATGTTTAACAAGCTCCCGTGCATATGTTCCCTGCTCACCCTGCGCAACTGATGAAATACAATCAAGCTCTTTCTATATATGAATGATTTACATTTTGTCATTTATGCACTTGGCAGATGCGTTTATCCAAAGCCACTTACAGTTCGTTCAGGCTTTACATTTAATCAGCACATGCATTCAAACAAATGACCTCGGCATCGCCAGCTGTGCTGTAAGGAAGCTACAGGACATTTCGGCATACTATTAAATAAACTCTACCTTCTATCTGCTAAATATATATATACTCTAAGAAATGCTGAGTTATTTTCAAACCAAAATGTTGGGTTGTTTTAACCCATTGTTGGGTAAGATATTAAAAAATGAGTTAATTTAACCCAACGGCTGGCTTTGACCCAACAATGGGTTAGAAAAACCTTTTAGGAAAAATTTTTATTTTTATTTTTAGGGCTATACTGGACACCAGAAATGCAACCAAACAAAACGATTAGCATACCTAATATACCTAAACAAACAAACAAACAAACAAATTCCTTCTGAATTTTAATAAACATGACTTTCTAACTTAGTATTTTTTTCTTGTTTTCAGTAGAAATATCTAAAAAAAAAATTAAATCAAGATGTATCTTCTTGATTAGCAAAATGACCTAAAAAAATAAGTCTAGTTTTTAGACAAAAAATATACAATATAAGTGAATTTGTGCTTGAAACAAGCAAAAGTATCTGCCAATGGGTTGAGAAAATTAGCTTGAATGATGAATTGCTTGAATTAAGTGTTTAAAGGGACTTCCCGTGTAAGCAAAAATGTGGTAAGAAAAAAAATCTTGAAAATTTTTCTTAAACACCAAATTCAAGAAAAATTAAAGAAAAAAATGCTTACCCCGTTGGCATATATTATATATTAAATTTGATATTGTTGGTGTAAAAACTTTTCTTGGGTCATTTTGCTCATCAAGAAAAAGCAACTTAATTTAAGAATTCCTCGATATTTTTACTGAAAACAAGACAAAAATACTAAGAATTTTTTTCTTGAAAATATTTTTTTTTTTTGCAGTGTAAGATAAATCTTTGGTGTTCCAAGAGTACATATCTGAAGTTTTAGCTTAAAATACCCCACAGGTAATTTATTATAACATGTTAAAATGGCCACTTTGTAGGAGTAAGCAAAAATGTGCCGTTTTTGTGTGTGTCTTTTTACATGCAAATTAGCTGATAAAATGCAAACACTGATCACCATAACGGTTTGTTAAAATTGAAACTCAATTGTGCTATCAAATATTATTATTTTTCTCTCTCATTGTCTGCACTAAATGGCAGTGCTGTGGTTGGATAGTGCAGATTAAGGGGTGGTATTATTATAATAAGAGCTCCTTATGACATCACAAGAAGAGCCAATTTTCAATGACCTAATTTTTCACATGCTTGCAAAGAATGGTTAACCAAAACTAAGTTACTGGGTTGTTCTTTTTCACATTTTCTGGGTTGATAGAAGCACTGGGGACCCAATCATAGCACTTAACCTGCAAAAAATTTTTTTAAAAAAAAAAATTCTTAGTATTTTTGTCTTGTTTTCGGTAAAGATATCAAAAAATTCTTAAATTAAGATGTTTTTCTTGATGAGCAAAACGGCCCAAGAAAATAAGTCTAGTTTTTAGACCAAAAATATCACATTTAAGTGATTTTGTGCATAAAACAAGCAAAAAAAAAAAAAAAAAATCTGCCAATGGGGTAAGCAAAAAATATTGAAAATTTTTATAAAAAAATTGTTGTTTTGCTCATCAAGAAAAAGCAAATTAATTTAAGAATTTTTAGATATTTTTACTGAAAACAGGACAAAAATACTAAGAATTTTTTTCTTGAAAAATATTTTTTTTGCAGTGTAAACATGGAAAAAGTATTTTTTCTACTGAAAATAAGACAAAAATTCCAAGTAAGAAAGTCATTTTTTTGCAGTGCTAAAAGTACAAACAGTGTCCTATTTCTTCAACATTGTGCCGTTTTGTCATGCTTTTCAATGAGAACATGTCACACAACCTGTCCATGTTGGCATCTGCCAAATTTGGCTGGCATCTACCAAGTGACAAATTCATTTACACTTACAGTAAGAGTCTGATCCATCGCATGGCACTTGATGTCAGCAACAAAAACGTTGTGAAGTGTTTTCACCTTTAGTGTAAAAGCTGACAATCTTATTCATTGTGCTAACTAAGCACAATTATAAAGACTACTTTAGCATTGTTGTTTCCCGGCCATCTGTAACCCTATAGCAGAACAGACCCGTGGCTCTCTTTTATTGGGTCGGTGATCCAGAACATATTTTAAATATGTAGAGGTCGCAGAGAGTATAGGATTTTCGCAAAGGAAAAAGAAAACAGCTTAACAAATTTACATACAAAGAGTAGTTCACTAGATTAGCAGAGCCCACGGGGTAAACACATGCAGTTAAGAAGACACACACAAACACATACACAAGCAAACAAACTCCAAAATCCAAAACACGCACCCACATGCGTCTGTCCTTCTAGACATCTTATTGGGCTGAAGTCTCTTCAAAGGCTCATTATATGAAAAATATGCTCATGTGTCCCTGGAGTCAAGGACATTAAACAGTCAACCCATGAAATTATAAAGAGCAGTTATGTGTTTTCTCTCTCTCTGTCTCTCTCTCTCACACACACACACACACACACACACACACACACACACACACACACACACACACACACACACACACACACACACACACACACCATCTGCACTCAATACATCACACACACATACACTTACTAAAGCAACCCAATAACATCATATGAATTAAATAAATACTTCCTCTCTGACTTCCTCTTTTCCTTTTGTTTTTGGTTTACGACACATCATCCGTAACCTCATTGCCACCACCTCATGCTTTTTGCCTCTGGTGTATTAATCATTCATTACAATCCATGAACACTATGATCTGTCTTCTTTCATAATGCACCCTGAAAAGATCAACCAGACGACTACATTAGCGTATATTTCGACTGTAGCGTTCTGCCATAGGGGACGAGAAAATGCACAGCCCTGCATAGACACAAATCCAAAGATTTATATCTCTACTTTAAATCAGCTTTGCTTTTTATGTTTATCTGTCCAGCTTCTCTGTCGCCTTTCCTCTAAACCAGCTGACGTCTCATCCATCATTGTCATTTTTGCTGTCTTTTTCAATATTTTTGCCTCTGACTGTTTCATTTTGAACTCACTTACACAGACACTCAGCAAGTTTCCACTTATGTAACAACTCGCAAGTTTAGTAGTCTACAAGTTCGTTTCATTTCGTGTCCAGCTGTGGAAATGCACGTCTCACATGAAATTTTAGTCATTATTTTCCTTAAATTGTCATGAACAAATGTCATTTCCATTTGGCACTTGTAAGGGCTTGTTATGGAAATGACATTTTGGCAAAAAAGCCGACGTCTTTGTCTTGTTAATGCTAATTTTGCAGCTAGGATTTTATTTGTCCCAAGTGCACACAATTAGATTATATTTTTTCACGCTTTGCATAATTTGACAAAATTACAGCTTGATTACAAATGACACGCTGTAAAAATATTAAGTTCACAAGTGATGCTTATTTAGTTTTTTTCTGTTTTCCTCACACATCACATCATATTTCGTATTTCATATCTCATAGTTCACCTCAAGCATGCTCTCTTCAATGACACTGTTGTCTCTTTGATAAGCAAGAACACCAACTTAATACAACAACTGAGAAATGTTGCTGTTTGTGTAAAACTAGATTTAAATAATTTTCGTTTTTATCTGTTTCTAATTATCATAGTTTTAAAAACACAATCATTATTTTTTGATGATGGATTTTATTACTTTAAGCAAAAGTGACTGGAGAAAACAATCTGCACATAAAATAGATGTGAGACAAAAAGAAATGATGGAGGAAACAGATTTACATATTTCAACTGTATTTTATAACAACTCATCTCTAGTTAAGATAAATAATATTATTTTGTATGACTTGTATATCTGAGCTGATTAAACAAATGAATTTAAGGAAGCAAATGATTTTTTTACACAGTAGTGACCATTTTTTTTCTAACAGTGCACTGGGTTAGCTCTGTCGCCCCCTTATTGATTCAAAACAAGGTTTCGAGAGTACCAGTGACTGGCATGAAAATGTGTGGACATGGAAAATTGTTGTTTATGGTCGGAGCAGTGGTGGTTGAGTGTGGTTGTGTGAAAGATGAGTGAGAGAGAGAAGAGCGTACAGAGCAGAATGCAGCAATATTATTCCACTTATCAAAACATTATGCTGTTAGCTCGTCAGGCAATTACTGTCCCTACTTCAAATATTGATAAGAAAAAATCCCCAAAAATGTAAAAAGTGTGTTTGCTAACTTTCGTCAACACTTTCCAAACAAATGTGTCCGTATGGCTACACCATCAAACGCTAATGCCCTCAGAAAAGTCTATTCAATTTAGTTTTCAACTTTTTAGGAGAAATTTTATTAATTCCTTTAAGTTGCCCTACTGAATAATATTTCAAAAATAGCCACATGACTCGATATCTCTGTGTTGAGATAAAGCACAAGCATTAAGGTAAAATTGCTTTCCAGTGTAATCCTATTATCTCCTCTTCGCCCAAACTTCACCTCCATCATCTCCCGGCAGGTAAAGCTCGCTTAAGAAGTTAGAGTTGAGTGGCCACAGTAAAATGCTGAATGTCTTTTTTTTTGAAAATGTATAAATCATTAAACGACATAAAAGTGGACAGTAAAAATTTGATAAATACATCTACACTGTAAAAAAGTCAATTCAACTTACAATTTTAAATTTTGTCTTTTAATAAGTTGACATAACAAGTTGAAATTGTTTCCCTTAAAGGATTAGTTCATTTTCTTAAAAAAAAATTATCACCACCATGTCATCCAAAATGTTGATGTCTTTCTTTGTTTAGTAGAAATTAAATTGTTTTTTTTTGTTTTTTTTTTGAGGAAAACATTACAGGATTTTTCTAATTTTAATGGACTTTAATGGACCCCAACACTTAACAATTTTAATGCAGTTTAAACATGCAGTTTCAAAGATCTCTAAACGATCCCAAACGAGGGTGTCACGGTGATCCGTGTCATGTTTTGTGTCTGTTCCGATTGTCGTCACCTGGACTCTTGTTAATTAATTACCTGCCTCATCACACCTGTGTATCGTTAGTCTGTTTGTATATATACCCCTGCCTGTTGTATGTGCACTTGCCGGATGATTGTCGTTACTCTCATGTCTGTTCTTGTTCCCCGTGTCACATTTTTGATGTTCCTGTGTTACTTACTTGCCTGTTGTTTTTACTCCTCGTGTTTTGTTTATTTATTAAATGTTATTTATTCAACCAGAACTCTGCACTTGCGTCCTCACTTCCTCACTCCTCCATCCCAGTCGTGACAGAGGGATAATGCTGAGTTTACACCAAAATCGTCAGGCGTCAAAATCGTTTCTACCGCGCGTGGTTTGCCGCTTGAACAATTTGGAAGCATTTGCGCGTGTAGAGCGGAGTAGACGCGCAGAAAAAGCAAGCATTTGACGTGCGCCAGAGGCAAAATCCGCTTCTTGTGGGCGGGGCAAGTGCTACGCGGTTGTCTGTTTGCAAGATGACTGATGTTGATTGTGCATTCACCAATTGAGTTACCAGTTTGTATTTGGTAACCTTACTATAGGGGGAAAATAAACGGCGCGGGTCGATAAACGCCATGTGACTCAAAAGTGAAGTCAAGTGTGTATTACAACTTACCAGGTTGCCCAAAGTCCTCACTGACACTCTTCCAAGCGAGGTGTTTTTTATTCCTGTCTCCCTTTATAGAAATAAGAACTTGTGTCGTATAGCTCCGGGTGACTGCTTACGGACAATATCAAGCGTTGGTTGAGTGAGTGACTCCGGGCGGGGATGCCACCACAGCAGCAAGCAGGCTCCTGATTGGTTAACACGGCACAAAATTCCGCCAAAGTTCAAATTTTTCAACTCGGGTGTCAGCCGCAAATTCGCGTGAACCGCAAAAAGCATCATTCGCGCATACCGCGCACAACGCTCAATTCGCGCGAGCTTCACGCGCAAATGAGGCGGAAATGCATCTTCCGCGCCACGCCGAACGCCTCTTCCGCGGTTGGTGTAAACGCAGCATAAGAGTCTTATCTAGGAAAACAATTGTCTTTTTTGGCAAGAAAAATAAAAAATATGCGGGGATGCCACCACAGCAGCAAGCAGGCTCCTGATTGGTTAACACGGCACGAAATTCAAATTTTTCAACTCGGGTGTCAGCCGCAAATTCGCGTGAACCGCAAAAAGCATCATTCGCGCATACCGCGCACAACGCTCAATTCGCGCGAGCTTCACGCGCCAATGAGGCGGAAATGCATCTTCCGCGCCACGCCGAACGCCTCTTCCGCGGTTGGTGTAAACGCAGCATAAGAGTCTTATCTAGGAAAACGATTGTCATTTTTGGCAAGAAAAATAAAAAATATGCACTTTTAACACAACTTCTTGTCTTCCTCTGGTCGTGTGCCGCGCCAGCGCGGCCTTTGTTACCTCAGTGTTTTGCATGTGAATTCTTATCCAATCATGACAAACTATATATCGTTTGAAAGCTCTAAGAGTGTAGATTTAATTTATCATCACCATTTTGCTAAAGGAATGACAAAGTGAGAGCCATTTTTAAAAATGCCAGGGTCCCACAGGAATGCCCACTTTTTATAATATATTTGTGACACTATAATACTAGGGCCCTATAATTTCCGCGATCACAGAATCGCAGACGGAATCGCGGAATTGGCTAATTAACACGGAATCTAGTATTAACGCGGAATTTTGCGAAATTTTACATATTTTGAATAAAATTATGTTTTTGTGTGGGAGACGAACGTATGTCTGGGAGAAATGCAGACCGGTGGAAGTAAATCTGGGTGACACGCCCCCTCCCGTCGTTTCAGACCCCCTCCAAAACACTGAAACATGGGGAAGCGGCTGTCCATGACTCTGCTTTCGTCAGCGAAAAAATTAAGAAATTCGACGCTAAGCACTTAGTTACAGTAAAGGGAAAAAAATATAATTGCCAAAAATTAAAACGGATAAAACGGAATTTGGGAAAAAATAAAACGGAATTTGGGAAAAAATGAAACAGATTTTATAGGGCCCTATAATACCCTATCGTAAACCTAAAAATCTCAACAAACTATATATTGCTGGAAAGCTCAAAGAGCGTAGTTTTCATACTTCCTCACTATTTGGGGAAAATTATGACATAGTGAGAGTGTGGTTGTGTGAAAGATGAGTGAGAGAGAGAAAAGCGTACAGAGCAGAATACAGCAATATTATTCCACTTATCAAAACATTATGCTGTTAGCTCGTCAGACAATTACTGTCCCTACTTCAAATATTGATAAGAAAAAATCCCCAAAAATGTAAAAATTGTGTTTGCTAACCTTCGTCAACACTTTCCAAACAAACATGTGTCCGTATGGCTACAAAGGGATTTGCGCCACATAAGAGGATAACCTAATTGAAGTAAAACCTAGAAGTTAACGTAACATAAAACTATATGTCGATTTTACAGTGTGGTTAATCATGAAGCATTTATTTGTTTACACTTTGGGTCATAATATTATCAAAGTATATTCATCATAATATTACAACTGCAATCTTTAAGATATTGTCGGGTCAGATTTTACAAGAAATGTCAGTTGTTTTTCATTAGACGTAAAGAAGTACGGAAAGTAACCTGCAACTTTATGTTTCAAACAGAGATAATGATAGAGGGGCAAAAAAACTGATGAAAATCCAGGGGTGGATTTAGTTTGTTGTATGTGAGTTTTCAGGATAAAAGCACAAATGTGATGCAAGTGCCAGACATTAGATACAGTCTCTAATATTTATTTATTTAAAGGTATTTTTTTCTCAATTATATCACACAAAAGCACAACAGTAGTTGCATTTCAAAAGCTGTTAGAAACTTAGTTGACCGTGGGCGTGTGGCTAAGCAATAGTTTCAATCCATTTAAAGTGATGGACTGTACGCCTACAAAAGCATGACTACAAAGTCGATATCTCAAATACCAGCTGAGTCATAAGTTATTTGGGTATCTCCGAACACCGGACCGGGAACCTCTTTAAACGCATCATAGGTATTTTTGCTTTTAAAGCAGGTTATTTTAGTTACCTCGACACCCATTTACACTGCAAGCGGCCTGACTTGAACGATCATGTTATTCATTATTGCGGCTTCGATGATCATAATTGAAGCGTCGGTGCAAGCATGCGGTGTAGACATGGTGTCGGGCTTCACCTATCATAGGGATCAAAGTGTGCTGACCTCACATCAGCCGGTCCTGCACTAGCAGAGGAGAAATGCTGATGAAACAGATTTAACACGCGGCGGCCAGCTGAAAATAACCTGCAGGAGAGAAAGCGAGAGAGATGAAGAGAAATCCACGACTAGACTCTCCAAAGGCTCATTAAGAGTAAAAAGCATTTAATAAAAGCAGTTTCACGGTTAATCTCGACAGTGAGTGGATGGACATCACGCTGGATAAAGACATCAAGATGTAGAGAATCGTGAAGAGGAAGAAACACACGGAGAGTGTGAAAAGTGGGTGTCAAGGTCAAGGAACTGGACCAGAGAAACAGCAAGAAAGAGAATGGAGAGGAGGAAGAAGGGAAGGGGGAGGGGTGGATTGAGGAGGAAGATGAGAAAGAAGAAAGAGGCAGAGAAAGCATGACGTATTAGGCATGAGGGAGTCTGTAGCATGCCAAAGCTCCCCTGGAGCATCTCCACAGTTCTTTAAATACCCCTGCAGTGCTTTGTTAAATATAAAAAAAGATAAGTTCTTCATTTATAACACATCGTGCAACTGATTTAAAGTGACAGACACATCATTTTAATCTTCATTGCTTTTAAGATTTTGCTGCATTGTCATTTTCAGAAAGTGGGTAGATTTTTAAATTCCACCGCTCATACCCTCAATGTCTCCACCATTATTACAGTACAAGGGTCAAAGTATAACTGGTTAGCATCACCCATTAGCCCTGGTGTGCTCTAACCACATCACTAATCTGCAAAAAAGCCTAATTTTCCATTGATGGACATTATTTTTATTTTTTTATTTATTTTAATTTTTATTTATGCATTTATTTATGTATTTATTTCAAAGTAAGAAAAAGGAAATTACAACACACAAAAAATATCAAATTAACAAAAAGCTCACCTCATTCGAAAAGGGATAGGTAGAAGCCCTGGGCTTATCAAAACCTATCCTCGAATGTGTTTTTTCATAAATAAAAACAAACAAAAATCAGGAGATCTGTCATTTTCATATTGAAGTAAATCTTTCAAGATTTTTAAGCACCCATAACACCCGATGGACCTTCACCATCATCAGAACAATGGTCAATGTTTAGCTGGTAAGCATCACCCATTAGCCCCTGTTTTATTATTAACCTGCAAAGCCTGTTTTCCACCAATGGCCATACAAAGGTTGTGCATTAAAACAAATACAAACGTTGATAAAGGGATTATATTTTTTTCTGTATAAAGCAACTGGTTTTAACCCTGTAAGACCCAAATATAGAAAAAAAACTTTGAAAAATGTGACCACATTCCAAAACATTATCACCTGACTGTCATGCAGAAAACAGATATTTGAGCAAACAAAGCCCAGGCAAGATAACATGACCAGCTAAGAGTATTTTATAAACAATAAGATACAAATAGTTTCAGATATTGGCGCAAAAATACTTCCAAATTCTCAAATAAATGATTGATTTCCTATAAACGTATTTAATAATCTTAAAACTTAGATTAAAACTCAAAATAGTTTCAAAGACATGTAACATCAATATTATATTTCGTGCTACAAAAAAATGTTTAAAAAAGTACATTTTTAACAGTTTAGAAGAACAGGAAATTCATGTAATGTGCAAGGTGCACAGGTAAATTTTGCTACCCTTCAGACCCAAGTTGTAATATTACAACATTGACATAACAAGCTCAAAATCTAATATAATCAAAACATTCAGCTGTATCTTAAAATCTGCATGATCTAGACACATAATCACAGAAAAAAATATTTTAGGCATTTTACTTACATGATTGTTGATTTATTTAGTCCAGTAAAAAGGTTATGTTCCTCAAGGCAGTTTTGCAGGTTTTGTAAGTTCACGGCCAGGAAAGCAAACCTATTTAGAAAAGTCTACCATTCAAAATCATTGCAGGGTCAAACATTAGGACTTTTAAGTTGTGTAAATGTGGTTTTAAAGATAAAAAAAACATGTACAGGCATACTTTATTAGATTTTAAACTGATGTTGTAATATTGCAACCAAGGGTTTTACAGGGTTAAAGTGCAGGCACCAATATCTTGGTGTACTAACTTCAGTTAATTGAAAAACTGCCGTAAATACTGTATTTATATATGTTTATATTGACTTAATTTATGTGTGATTGATTACAAAGCTATTTAAATGAAAATTGTGAATTCCTTTAATTAAAAGCAAACCTACATGCAACATTAATAAATGAATGCTAAGTAAATGCACTTTATTATTATTTTCACTTGTATCAGAAAATAAATGACAGAAACACCAGACCCACCACTCGATAGATTCGTAACACTGTATGAGCGTTTCAGGATCAGTGGAGGATCCTGGCAGAGCCGACGCTGGCAACTGCCTAAGGCGATGATGTTCTCTAGGGGTGGCGCCGGCGCCTCCCCCGTATAAATTTCACAGCTCACGCAACTCTGTAGCTCATTTGCAGCGGCATACAGAATTACGCCTGATCTGAGTCTTCAATTTATAATTAGTGTCCAAGCGGGAAGTGTTTTCATCTGTCTCTTAACTTGCTTATAGCCAATAATGTTAATTTAATAGCTTCAACACTACAAGTCCAGATGATTAGGTCAGTAAACAATAAAATAAAATGTAATCAAATGCATTGTACTTAGTTGCCATAATATATACATACAATACATACTCACATGGCTTAAACAGTCATAACCCATAGACCAAATAAGTGCATTTATTGTTTATTTGTTCCCATTGTTTTAATTTAATCCTGCTATTTAAATGCATTGTGTTTTGTAGCTCAGTTGGTAAACATTGTATTAACAGTGCAAAGGATTGTGGGTTTGATTCCCAGGGAACTTATAAAAACGTATAGCTTGAATGCATCTGCCAAAGCGACTTAAAACAAGGCGTAAATGTAAATGACACATCTGATCTCGACAAGGGCACCAAGCCAGGACAGAACAGGTGCGTAAATGCATCGTTAGTTGTTGTGTCGACAGGCGTGCTTGCCCCCTGGTGGTGGTTGTGGCAGTGTTGGACAACCGTTGAAGGGCAATCTGTTTTTCTTTCCATTTTGAGTGATTGTCTTTCTCTGCTGTTTCTTACTGCAGAGTCAGGGTTTTTATCTCCTCCGCACTCCTGCCGGAAAAACAGACACTGCCTGGGGGGAGCTTACAACGCGTGTATTTGTGTGTGTCTGTTTAAGTCCATGAATGCTCATGGTTAACCAGTGTGTCTGTGTGTGTGTGTGTGTGTGTGTGTGATACCAAACAAATGGTCACTGCTTTGTTTTGCCCATCACATCAAAGCCAACATAAAAGGCTTGCGCACATGTGTGTGTGCTTTGTGTAGGTGACTGTGGACGGATCAGTCGGGTTGTGACACACGCTGGTGAATTTAAATTTAGAGAGCTCAGCACAATATTGCCAGCGGCAAGAGTTGTCCTATCTAATACCTACTTAAAACAACAAGCATAAAGGAAAGTGTTGAGGGAGGGAAAGAATGGAGGAGAAAATAGATTTTTCGATAATACAGAAAAAATAGTTTTTACTTTGACTATAAAGAGTTTGGTTAACTTCCACCTCTCAGGGTTCAATGCGCAAACGCCGAGGTTTAAACAAGTTCAAGCGCATGGGCATTGATATTGCATTCGTTTGTTGTCGTGTCAGATGGTGATAACAAGGAATACATTTATAAATGCATGCTGTTTGCAACCGTCCAATCATATGCTTAAAAAACGTAATAGAAGCTGAAATACATAATTAAATTCGTCTCGCCCGTATGGCAACAAAAAAGGCATGCAAACATTACATTTTTAGATGTTGGCAAGGCTTTTAAATCAATCAAGTACAAAGTTATCTAGAATTTACACATTTATCCTTCGTAGATTGAAAGTTATTCTGCAACCTTAATGGTGATTTATAGTTCTGCGTCTGACCTACGCCGTAGCCTGTACGCCGTAGGCTATGCTTCAGTTTTAATTTATATGTCTGCGTCATTGTTCGTGTCGACATGCACTAACATATGCAGATTGCTAGTGGGCAACATCCATGGGCATGTTACAGTACCAAGGCAAAAGCCGAAAAAGAAGCAGCTTAACTTGGCCCATGGCCATTGATCAATATTCTTTTGGACTTGTGAAACGTCATCAGTCGTGGCCCAAGTACTATTTCAATTTTATTTTTATTTATTTATTTGTTGTTTATTTGAGGAGTAACCACTCTGCTCAAAAGGAGTGGGCCGAAGCAAAGGAGCTTATAAGCGCTCTTCACAAATAAGTTCACATCAAGCCAGGTTCACATAAAATCCCCAGATGTATTCTTGCCCCTTCCGTTTTATTGAGGATGCATTGGGAGGTGACGGGAGGTAAACGGCAATGAAGCAGAAAACCTACATAATATTCAAAGTCTGATGGTCAAACATAAGATTAAATTCATTTTGTGTATATTTCATGAACATTTTTGGTCTCATGAATGTATTATTTATGTCTGTTTTTCATATTAAAGGGACAAGGGACCTAGAGTTAAACATTTGAATCTTACCATTTTGGAATCCATTCAGCTGATCTCTGGGGCTGGCGCTAGCACTTTTAGCATAGCTTAGCACAATCTATTGAATCTGATTAGACCATTAGCATCGTGCTAAAAAATAACCAAAGAGTTTCAATATTTTTCCTATTTAAAACTTGACTCTTCTGTAGTTACATCGTGTAAGATCGACGGAAAATTAAAAGTTGTGATTTTCTAGGCAGATATGCTAGGAACCAAGTAACCAAGGGGACTATTTTCGGGCAGTGCGTAATATCACTGCGCCTGCTGCAGTCATGTTATAGCACCAAAGTCCTTGATTGTTACGCCAGAATGAGAGCATAGTTCCTAACCATATCTGCCTAGAAAAGCGCAACTTTTAATTTTCCGTCGGTCTTAGTACACAATGTAACTACAGAAGAGTCAAGTTTTAAATAGGAAAAATATCAAAACTCTTTGGTTATTTGTTTGCGCGATGCTAATGGTCTAATCAGATTCAATGGATTATGCTAAGCTATGCTAAAAGTGCTAGTGCGAGACCCAGACATCAGCTGAATGGACTCCAAAACGGCAAAAATCCAACGTCTACCTCCAGGGGAGCTGGAAAATGAGCATACCCTCAAAAAAAGCGGAATGTCCCCTTAAATCTGTTATTTGTTATTATTGGAATGCTCATTCTGCACACTCCTATCTTTCGCTCGCGCATGGTTTTCGCGAGCGCAAGTTTAGGATCTGATTAAACGGCATACACAGCACATCTTAATTTTCAAAAAAGTGTGTTATCTGTCCTTGTGTCCTTTCGAGTTCGCAAGGTTGTCTGGCAACGCAAGCACATTTTTGTTTTTACCATTTGACGTAGCAGACTAATCACAGCACTTGGGTCTGCGTATAATTGACGCGTTGTTACATTATTGGAGAGATGCACACCAGGCTTCGCCATTAGATATGGCATAGGGTACGCGTCAATGCGTATGAAATCTGGCTATTTTTAGCTTGTTGCCACAGGTTAAAGGTGACATGATGTTGTTCATCAGCTGTCCATCTTAAAGGAATAGTTCAGCCAAAAATGAAATTAAACCCATGATTTACTCACCCCCAAGCTGTCCGAGTTGCATATGTCAATCGTTTTTCAGACAAACACATTTTCGGATATTTTAGAAAATTTTTTAGATCTTTCAGTTAATTAAATGTGAAGTTACGGGGTCCACGACCCCCAAGTCCAAAAAAAAGTGCGTCCATCCTTCACAAAATAAATCCAGGCGGCTCCAGGATGATAGACGGAGGTCTGCTGGGGGTGGTCCGCGCGGTGTTGTTGTGGAAGTATCCATATTTAGAACTTTATTAACGAAAATAACTTTTCTCAGTGACGTATGACAAATTCGGAGGGCGGGGCCACAGAGCAGCAGCAGAGTAGCCTCCGTAAGCTGCGTAAAGCTATGATCTTGAATGCGGACGCGACTAAGATCGCGGCGCTACCGGAAGGTAATTTTTTTAATAAAGTTTTAAATATGGATATTTCTACAACAACACCGCACAGATTACCCTCAGAAGACCTTTGTTTATCATCCTGGAGCCGTTTGGATTTATTTTGTGTAGGATGGACGCACTTTTTTTGGACTTGAAGGTCGTGGACCCAGTGACTTCACATTTAATCAACTGAAAGATCTAAAACGTTTTCTAAAATATCCGAAAATGTGTTTGTCTAACGATGGACATATGCAACCTGGACAGCTTGGGGGTGAGTAAATCATGGGTTTAATATCAATACCGAACTATCCCTTTAAGGCATGATCAGTTTGTTTATGCTTACGCTGATTATTCAGTGATTGTTTTCAAGAAGAAATTGTGTAATGTAAAATGTGTGTAGCTTCAACATTAAAAAAGCTAAGTTTAGTATATCAGTTACTATTTCATTCTCAAAATCATTCATTGTATAACCCTGCTTTCAGCCAACCACATTAGAGGTTACTATTGTGAAAGCAATTCCTAGTTTTGTCTGCCATATACATCATTATTTGTGAGCAAATGGACTGTGAGTGGGCTTTGGACATATGTGACTAAAAATACCATAACCATAACAAGCTATTACACACACTGCAAAAACGAAACACAATGAGCTTGTTTACGCATCCGAAAGGTCAACGCTGTATTCAAACCTAAATGTTTGAGGTATGTTTTGTCATTTGACCTCATCAATAAGTCACTGCATTATGACTAATAACAATCCTGTAGTCCTGTGCTCAAACAGGGACCGTATTGATTGACCAGACAACAGATGGAGATAAACACACCGTCTTAGTATTAGGACTTGCCATATGGATATTTGTGCCTGTGTGTATGTGCTTGGGTGTGCATGTTGCTTATGATCCAGTCGATCGTTACTTAGAATCTAAACAGATTTTGTCTCCAGGGCATAAATAAAGTCAAGGGAAAATCAATACAGATGCAGGAAAGTTATATTTATGTGCGAGGGTATGGCTGTGTGTGCATGTATATGGATGGATGTGTTAGTTTCTGCTACAGACTTGAGTACAGTTTTTACTTAGTAATTACCCTGTAATTCTTTTAAGCCTAAAGTAAACACAGGATTTTGCTGATAAATAGTTGCTTTATTTGACATGGATCCAATGACGTCATACGGGCTGAGATGTTTACATGATAGCACCATCCGACTGCTACTTACTGTACTGTACATTATAACAGTAACTTTGTATTATTTAAAAATCCTAAATTAAAAATATCATAAATAAATGTAAATAAGATATTTCTTATGCTCCTGTACCTCAACTGGTAGGGCATTATGCTGGCAACACAAAGGTCATGGGTTCGATTCACACATATAGCTTACTAATAAAATGTATAGCTTGAATTCAATGTTAAGTCGCATTGGATATAAGTTTGCGCCAAATGCATTATTATCTGCGATAAATGAAAATGTTTGCTTATTTGTGATTCTACATTCCTGCGTGTCTTTAAATCCCTTAAAGGGATAGTTCACCCAGTATTTTTATTTTCTACTATGGAAGAAAATGGTGTTCCTGCTTTCTGCTCGATTACAAATAGCTTCCTTTGTGACTAGCAAAACAAAGAAATGTATACATGTAACAACTTGAGGATGAGTAGATGATGACAAAAAATTCATTTTTGGGTAAACTATCCCTTTAACTCTCATAAGCCTTGATTTTCCTGTATACGTTAGAGTTCCGTGGGGGTAAAAATGACCCCAGAAATTAAAAGAGTGATTATAAAAAATATAAATTTTTAATAATACAAATAATATAAACATTGTTTTGTTTACTTCCCATCTATACATTAATGTTGTGTTTTGGGAGATATAAAGTACTTTTGTACCTGTTTACCACTAAATTCCTCAACTACACCATTAGCCTGCCTGTAAAATATCAAATTTTTATGAAAAATGCACATAAATTATGATCTTAATTTGATTTAAATTGTTTTAAGATATTGATCTAGATGTTGTGTGTTAAATTTGGTCATTTGGTGTTTAGAAAAAAAACATAAAAGAAGAAAATAAGGCAGAGTCCCATAGAGACCCATTCATTTCACTGGATGTGGCCAACTGCTCACATCACTACTTTAGTCATACATTTTGTGAATTTATGTATATATAAACATTAGAGAGGACATTAAAAATAAATATTATTTTAAATAGTAGATTTTTTTTAGTTTCTGATGCATTTTGAAATGTCTGTTTTAACAAAATGCCACAGAAATTTGAGTGAATGTAAGTGTGTGTGTTTCTGTGTGTGTCTGTGTGTACCTGGTAATTATCACGTAGTGGGGACCAAATTTGTGACCTCGTGGGGACTTTTCATCCCGGCTTAATAATCAAGGACTTTGCTGCCGTACCATGGCTGCAGCGAGCGCAATGATATTACAAATCGCTCAAAAACAGTCCCCTTGGTAACTTTCAATAGCAGGGGACTATTTTCTGGCACTGCAAAGTCCTTGATTACTACGCCGGAATGAGAGTATAGTTCCTAGTCATATCGGCCTAGAAAATCGCAAATTTAAATTTTCCGTCGGTCTTAGTATACAATGTAACTACAGAAGAATCAAGTTTTAAATAGAAAAAATATCTAAACTCTTTGGTCATATTTGAGCGCGATGCTAATGGTCTAATCAGATTCAATGGATTATGCTAAGCTACGCAAAAAGTGGTACTGCCAGACCCGGAGATCGGCTGAATGTATTCCAAAGCAGTAAAAATTATTTGTTTAACTCTAGGGGAGCTGGAAAATGAGTCTGTTTTTTTTTTTAAAGTGGAGTGTCTCTCTAAGTGCACTTTCATGGTATGTACGGTTATTTTTTCAACATTAATTGTTAAATTTGCCAAAAATAAACAGCTTAAAACTAAAGACCCCACCTTATTTTTAATTTGTGTGCCTGTGTTGCATCGAAGAAGATATGTGTGTCACAGCAGAAGTGTTTCTTTGTGGCTCTCTTGAGAACCCTATGGGAATACTTTAGGCACTCAAACTGCAGCTTAGTATTCACAGGCCAAAGGAAGCAATGCGACACTCTGGCTCTTGCTCTCTCTCTCTCTCTCTCTCGCTACTAAACCTCTCCAAAAACTTGTGGTGGACACACCTGAGACATATGTGCTCTCTAACAAACACAGAGAGACAGAATGTAACATCAGACATGAACTCACGCATATTTACACCATAGCTGCTCGACACAATGTGCTAACAAGCCACACAGGGCTCTTACTTACAATGGGCCACAATAAATCACATCGGAGGACAATTACTCTAGGATGTTTTGTGCATGTGCCTACACACAAAAAAAATGAAACCTCAAAAATCATCTTTCTCACTCAGGTATTGTAAAGGATTGTTAATAATATTGAAGCTTACTGTTTGTGAGTGTGCAATTGACAGAGAGAGAGAGAAAGAGAGTGCATGCTTTTTATTTTCCCAGAAACATTTGTCTTTGGTACTTTGTTTCTTCTGTAGTCCTACTGAACCAGAACAAGAGAGTACAGATGACTAATAGAGACGTTAAGAGTCATTCACTTAACTACACACACACTTACATTATTATGGAGATTGTATTAGATTAGATTACATTAGATTAGGGAGGTAAAAATCAAAGCGGCAATAAATGTCTGGAACCAGAACAGATTGCCATTTTGATCCAGGTGTCTCATTTAAGACCTGGATTCTGATGAGAAAACATGGCTCTCTTCAGTAAATCTCATAACATGCACACGCATTTGTTTTGGATTAGATTAATCCTGGACTAGAGCGCAACTCGCACACACACAACCTTGTACAGACCCAAATATCCATATGAGGGCTTTTCGACCACAGCTATCATTTATAATAATATGTTGCACCACTTTTGTGATACTGTATTGTGATGTCATACGCTGTTTTGTTTCAAGCTACACTGTGGGCTTACATTATAATATAATGGCTATAAAAGTACTTTACTTGAGAATAAATATAAACTGGTATGGTCCAAAACATCGACAAAATTCTTATACAGAATATGTAAGCATCCAAAACCTACAGTTTGCCACATGCGCTAAAAAATCTAGAATTTTTATGACTATACTTCAGCTCAGGTCCGGCGTCAAGGGGGGACCCTGCAATGGTCTCAAACCCCCATCCAGCCACGCAAAAGGCTTCAGCTCTGCCCTGTCTTTTAATCTACGTTTTAGTGCCTTTTCAAGTTCATTCAGATTCTGCGGACTAGGCACAGAGCAGAGCGAACGTCATGACATCTGCATCTATGTAGTTCATTATTAAAAAAAAACAGTTTACATACTGTGATGCAGGGCAATACAAGACGCTTTCCTATCCACTGTAAAAAAAATTACTTATTTACCTCCAGTTCTTAACACCCATTGAAGATAGACTTTTAAACCATATCATGTTTGGTCATATTATGTTAATTTAATGGAAACATGTTGTGGATGTGACGTTAAGAAGAAAATGCAGTCATGCACAAAATATATTAAAGGCAGTCAGCACACAATAGTGAATGCACACAGTGGAATTCTGCATTAGGGTTAGTATAAAATCCAATCATATTATAAAAAAAAAACATTTAAATCAGCCCCCTAATAAAAAAGCCGCCCAATACCAAAAAACCTTGAATTGCTTGTAGCATGAATTACGTTTTTGCTTAGGGAAGGGGACGTCACTTAAACTCCTGCTCCAGATAAAAAGAAAATTACGTTTTCATTGCTCTATTCTCCAAGTATATTTTTAGCGGCCATGAGACACAATTGCGCGACTCTCTGCACAGTCAAGAGTCTTGATCTTCGAAGGTAATAGGCCCTTTATAGGGCATAGCGATGATCACTTCAAATTGAAATTCTCCCCATATGAAAATTAGTTGGAATGTAAGGACCAAAAGTAAGGTCATTAAGCTCTCTTCTAGTGATCTTGATGCTCAAAAAGAGTAAATAAATATCTAGAATTATCTACATTTGCACGTTTTCTGAGTTTGCACTGTGATGCTCATGTGGACGATTCTACATTGCTGTATAAAAATTAAAGAATTGACTTTTAAAACACATAATTTAAAACGGCCTATAATACATGTTATTTTATGTTATGTATCTTTATTTGTTCTCTTTTTCCTCTCAAATATGGACAGGTTTCTTCAAAAAAATGCCAAATTTGGAGCAAAAAGCTAAGATAATTGCATTTTTGTGAAGGACTAGTTATAGATCGATTCAGAGTGATTATCAAAACATACACAGAGTTTTTACTGTTTGGCCTTAGTGGATGCCTCAGTGTTTTATAAGTTGGGAAAGAGCGCCACCTGATGGATAATAACAGAAATATGGATTGCCGTAAAAATTCGTCATTGGCAGGGAAGCGTTTTCTCTTAATTGACTAATTAACTCGTCAATGGCGGTAAAAGAGTTAAACTGACGTCACCACATTAAATAATGCTGCACATTCCAAGGCACTTCAGTGGGCTTTTAAGACTGCAAGTCCAGTCGTTCATCAAGCTGTGCTGTAGTTGTTCTAGTGGCAAAAATGACATATTGTGTCTTTAACCAAAGCCTAAATAAGATTTTTGACATTTATAGATAACAAAATAAGTATTTCCTCCAGTTTTTTCCCAGAACCAATGTGATCTCAAGGCAATTTGTACGTATTTTACGAGGCAGCTAATTCGTATTGATGTGGTTTAAATCAGCTTGGTTCCAGACAGGCTAACTATTGCGGCATAAGTATGTTAACCACAGTTGAGGATTTAGCAAATTGGGGGCCCAATACGAAGGTATCTATGGTAACTAAGAGTCACCTTCCGATCTTTAAAATAAAATGAAACATGTCGACCCGTTTGACTAAGGCCTGAAGCCCCACTGTCGTCGTTAATGCAGGTTCAGTGGCAAACGGGTCTATATGGCATACTATTCACAAGACCACAAGAAAATGCTAAAATTGTAACCCGACCATACGTGCCAACCCGTTTGACAAAGGCCGGAGGCCCCACTGTCGTCGTTAATGCAGGTTCAGTGGCAAACGGGTCTGGATGGCATACTATTCACTAGGGATGTAATGGTATCAAAAATTCACGATACGGTAGTATTCGGTATGATGCCCACGGTGCGGTAATTCAATTACATTTTCAATTCAATTTTATTTATATAGCGCTTTTCACAATTGTTAATTGTTGCAAAGCAGCTTTACATGAGTAGATGTAGAGGAGAACACAGAAAATCAATAGATAATATAAGAAGTAGAATATAGCAGGGAAGCGTTTTCTCTTAATTGACGAATTAACTCGTCAATGGCGTGAAAAGAGTTAAACCGACATCACCACATTAAATAATGCTGCACATTCCAAGGCACTTCAGTGGGCTTTTAAGACTGCAAGTCCAGTCGTTCATCAAGCTGTGCTGTAGTTGTTCTAGTGGCAAAAATGACATATTGTGTCTTTAACCAAAGCCTAAATAAGATTTTTGACATTTATAGATAACAAAATAAGGGTTTCCTCCAGTTTTTTCCCAGAACCAATGTGATCTCAAGGCAATTTGTACGTATTTTACGAGGCAGCTAATTCGTATTAATTCTCGTAAGACCAGGCTGCTCAAAACATATAAAATATAATGAATAAGTTGAATGGGGGACTTCATATAAAAGATACTATTTCAGGCATTCTGCTAAACTTTCTTATTGTTATACGAGAATCTTTATTTTTGTGTGAACTATCACTTAAATTTCACCGCGGCTCCCAAAACGCCAACGTTACGCCCTCTCCTTTTAATAAATAATAGGTATTTTGTGAAATTATACATACTACTCTTATCTCATCATAAAATTTTAATGAAGGGGGCTGGTGGGCCACAGATTTATTGCTTCATATCTTGAGGGGCCGTGCTTAAGTTTTGGAATCTCTGAATGTAGTGATTTTATGAATTACATCTCCATACATACAGGTCAAATCCCGGCAGAAATAGAGAAAGCCAAGAGAAAATCGAATAAAACACAATGTCTGACATAAAAAACATGAGATGAATAAAATACAGAATGAAAGAAAAAACATGACAGCTTCTCATTCCGCCTGCCATGCAGAGCATCAGAATCCATAGGCTCGGGGAATGAGATGCACACATCAGGTGTCAAGTGACGGAAAGAGAGGCCGAGAGAATGAACAAGTAAGAAAAACACGACAAACATTTACTTGCAAGACACAAGATCTGTCAAGTGTCATTCCGCCTCTCCGACCACTCCGTACCCCTTTGCTCTGTAACCCAAAGAGACAAACAAATCAAGTTCGCATCGCAGGCTGAGCTGAATTACAATCGCACTTTCGAACCCTCTCATGTAAAAGATGACATCACCCAACCGACCATAATAGATTACAGACCTACGAACGTCTCAGTCTTATCTTAGATTCTTGATTAGCAATTAGCAATCCACAATTAGAAAACCATTTTAGGTTTGTCCAGGCGAATAGGATTTCTGACAGAAGCATATCCACCGGAGAAACGGAATGAGCGAGCTGTCTAATAGGATTAGCAGCATGTCATTAAACGAGTTGTCCCGGGCGGAGAGAGGAAGAATGGGACGAGAGAAGGACAGAGAGATTAGGCTTGTGAAAGTCAAAGCTGGAAGGAACGCTAGAAACAGAACAGATATTTTGATCTTGTGTCTAAATTAAACTCTGGACTCGAACAGTAAAACATCGGCTTTCTCTAGGAAATAAAAATGTAAACAACAACACAAATTACTGGGCACATTTGCACAAAGTGTTTTAGTACAAAATTCTGTGCATTATTCACAACATTCGGTTCAGCCAGGTAATAAAGGTACAAATGCGTTGCCGCTATTCCTTAAGTAGTACGACCTACTATAGGCTACAACTTACTGTAGTTTGGTAAACTTACCATATTTTCCGGACTATAAGTCGCTCTAGAGTATAAGTCGCATCAGTCAAAAATGCATTTTGAAGAGAAAAAACATATATAAGTCGCACTGGACTATACACTCACCTAAAGGATTATTAGGAACACCATACTAATACTGTGTTTGACTGCCTTAAAGGTGCAGTGTGTAAATTTTAGCGGCATCTCGTGGTAAGGTTGCGGATTGCAACCAACGGCTTAGTCCACTGCTCACCTTTCGCTTTTGAAACACAAAGAGAAGCTACGGTAGCTGCCACCGGATAAACATGTTATCATCAGAGACAACTTAGTAAAAAAAAGTTTGTCCGTTAAGGGCTTCTGTAGAAACATGGTGCACAAAATGGCGACTTCCATGTAAGGGGACCCTCTGTGTATGTAGATAAAAACGTCTCATTCTAAGTTAATAAACACATAACGGTTCATTGTGAAAGGTCTTTATACACCCCTTATAATATAGTTTTGCATATTATTTTACATTTCTGTCAAGAGATTATTCTAAAAATTACACAGTGCACCTTTAATTCTACATGGCATTGATTCAACAAGGTGCTGAAAGCGTTCTAAAAAACATTTTGGCCCATATTATTAGGATAGCATCTTGCAGTTGATGGAGATTTGTGGGATGCACATCCAGGGCACAAAGCTCGCGTTCCACCACATCCCAAAGATGCTCTATTGGGTTGAGATCTGGTGACTGTGGGGGCCATTTTAGTACAGTGAACTCATTGTCATGTTCAAGAAACCAATTTGAAATGATGGTGCATTATCCTGCTGGAAGTAGCCATCAGAAGATGGGTACATGGTGGTCATAAAGGGATGGACATGGTCAGAAACAATGCTCAGGTAGGCCGTGGCATTTAAATGATGCCCAATTGGGCCTAAAGTGTGCCAAGAAAACATCACCCACACCATTACACCATTGCATTAATGAGAAATTGAACAGGTGTTCCTAATGATCCTTTAGGTGAGTGTACGTCACATTTATTTAGAAAATGATTTCACAAAATTCAAGCCGGAGAACAGACATTTAATCTGGAGAGGCAAGTCATGCAAATTTCACATATTTCGCTTTTAGCGTAATACCTTCAGCGCAAAGGGGATAACAACACAAACAGCATACACAGTAAAAATTCTTGCGAATTCCCTCTTTCTTAGTTTTTTCCTCGTTCACATTGTAATGCATTCCTATGTAGCAACCCACATGGCAAGAATCTGTCCTTGCAACAGAGGAACTCTAAGTCTCCTCACGCTTTAATTTTTCCTCAGATCTTTTTTCACCCAGCATGAGCTATTCAAAATTCACTTTTCAATTCATGAAAGTGGAAGACATTTCTTGCTACCAATTGGATCAGTCATTTTCAACGCTTTCTTATCAGAATCTGCTGACTGGGGCATGCACGCGGAGAGCAGCGGAGTGACCTTCACTGATTCAGACCCAGAACTGAGTGCAAAAGCTTGTTTAAGTGAATGTTGTACGTCCTCAGTTCACTGGTAGAGGCAAGTAAGGCATGTACCCTAAAGCATTCTTTTACCTCCTCTGAACTTTAATCACTTTGACACACACACAGGCTGCATGCACAGCAACAAAATACATCAAATACGCCAAGAGAAAAATGTGTCCTGTAATATAGGCTTATTTTATTGCATTAATATTCCTGCACCTCAAATTTTTATAATGCATTGTAAAGTGTGTATTTTTAAACACATAGTTGGAGATTATGCATAATGGACATGACACGTCTCTCTTCTGGAAAAATAAATATCTAGACATGGAAATGTCTTCTGTATTCGCAAAGCAGAAAATCACAGAGGTGCGGGTGTTTACTTTTCTCGTGTTGCCAGATCTAAACCGATAAACAGCAAATAAGAAAAATCACATAATACACCTAACAAATCTGAATGCTTTACCTTAAAAGAACAAAATATTATGACCAGCAACTCACATTAATAACATTAAAAACGTAAACCCTTATGAGCCAAGCCCAAAAACAGTTAAGCGCCAATTCAGTCATGAACATGGCAACACTGCAAAACAGTGCTCTGTGAAGCAGTCTCACACAACACCAAGATGGTGGTTTATTAAGATTGCAGAATATAACGCTTTATCACTTGGGTTTGTTGCTAAGGTAACCATTGCAGTTTCGGGAGAAGTTTCAGGAGCGAGCCTTGTTCTGTACACACATGGAACGATAATTTAGGGGATTTAAAAAAAACTCTGTTTGTACAGGGCCATACTGTAGTTCATGTGGTTAGCTTTGAGGTCATATACGTGCTAGTGTACTTCAAAAAATTGATGTTGAATTTATTTGTTAAAGTTAAATGCAATCTCTCTCCTTCGAGAATACGGACCAAAAATGATTGATGACACACCCTGCACTCATTAAGTCTGTCCAATAAAATACTCTTTGTAACATGAATGTCCCTCCCATTAACCTTAAAGGGCACATACACTCACCTAAAGGATCATTAGGAACACCTGTTCAATTTCTCATTAATGCAATTATCCAATCAACCAATCACATGGCAGTTGCTTCAATGCATTTAAGGGTGTGGTCCTGATCAAGACAATCTCCTGAACTCCATGTCAATGGAGGTCAAAATGGGAAAGAAAGGTGTCAAAATGGTAAAGAAAGGTGTCAAAATGGGAAAGAAAGGTGACTTAAGCAATTTTGAGTGTGGCATGGTTGTTGGTGCCAGACGGGCCGGTCTGAGTATTTCACAATCTGCTCAGTTACTGGGATTTTCACGCACAACAATTTCTTTGGTTAACAAAGAATGGTGTGAAAAGAGAAAACATCCAGTATGTGGCAGTCCTGTGGGCGAAAATGTCTTGTTGATGCTAGAGGTCAGAGGAGAATGGGCTGACTGATTCAAGCTGATAGAAGAGCAACTTTGACTGAAATAACCGCTCGTTACAACCGAGGTATGCAGCAAAGCATTTGTGAAGCCACAACACGCACAACCTTGAGGCGGATGGGCTACAACAGCAGAAGACCCCACCGGGTACCCCTTATCTCCACTACTAATAGAAAAAAGAGGCTACAATTTGCACGAGCTCACCAAAATTGGACAGTTGAAGACTGGAAAAATGTTGCTTGGTCTGATGAGTCTCAATTTCTGTTAAGACATTCAGATGGTAGAGTCAGAATTTGGCATAAACAGAATGAGAACATGGATCCATCATGCCTTGTTACCACTGTACAGGTTGGTGATGTAATGGTGTGGGGGGTGTTTTCTTGGCGCACTTTCGGCCCCTATAGTGCCAATTGGGCATCGTTTAAATGCCACGGCCTACCTGAGCATTGTTTCTGACCATGTCCATCCTTTTATGACCACCATGTACCCATCCTCTGATGACTACTTCCAGCAGGATAATGCACCATGTCACAAAGCTCGAATCATTTCAAATTGGTTACTTGAACATGACAATGATAGCCTGACATTGTCATACTCAATTCTAGTCAGAATTTGAGTCTGATACCGCTCCATTGGGCTATGATTATGGGGCGTGTCTCAACCGAAAAATGCCTCTGCACTCAATCAGATAGACCTTCGACCAATCAGAGCAACGGAGTGTGTGACATATGTTAAAATGGCGTCTTTAGCAGCCTGACCGAACTGCTAGTTATTTCGCTACAGTGACACTAACATTGTGATTATACTAAGTCTGAGTTAGCGAACGTACATCAACACCTACTATGTTTGCAACATTTAAAATATATAACAACATTAAGTATTTACTAAGTCATACAGTCAGACTATCTCTTACCATTTGTACATTAGGTGAACTTCATCCACGACGATTCCCATCAAAAAAAATATCGGAGCCTAGCATGTCCCTCCACTTATTCAGCAGCCACGGTTTCGGGCTTCCGAAAAGACGCTGGCAACGACCACTAATTATATCCATCTCGTCATGCACGCCGAGTTGCATCGCCGTGCTACCCATTTCAATTGCTTCTTTAACTTGGTCCTCCATAAGTGCGACCAAAGGAGAAACAACAATGACAATAGGGTTTTCATGTCCCGTCTTCATAGCGACCATCGGAGCTAGCTGATAAATGAAACGTTTGCCGAATCCCGTAGGAAGGACGGCAAAAACATCTTTCCGATCAACAAATGCCTTGATCCCGTATCTCAGTTCCTCTTTTAAAATCAATGCTCTGTCGATATCTTTTAAAACAGACTCAATTTCAGAATCCACACATTTGAATTCTACAGCGGCAGCCATTTCGTTATAAACAGATTCAACACACGCGCTCTTTGGTGACGTGGTTGATTACGTTACTGTCCATCATCTTATAAAGCCCGCCTTGACAATTTGACAATTTCCCGTTTTCAAAATGTTGTGGGCGGGGCTAAGATCGGCTGGCACCCAGGCTATGACAATGAGTTAATTGTACTAAAATGGCCCCCACAGTCACCAGATCTCAACCAATAGAGCATCTTTGGGATGTGGTGGAACAGGAGCTTCGTGCCCTGGATGTGCATCCCACAAATCTCCAAAAACTGAAAGATGCTATCTTATCAATATGGGCCAGCATTTCTAAAAAATGCTTTTAGCACCTTGTTGAATCAATGCCAGGTAGAATTAAGGCAGTTCTGAAGGCGATCTGGTGTTCCTAATAATCCTTTAGGTGAGTGTATTATGCCCATTTTTACGTAATATAAGTCTCATGTGTGCCTAGAATGTGTCTGTCTTTATCAGTGTGACATCACATTAACAAGAGAATCAAGACAGCATGTCTAATGAGACTGCTTTGGTTTAGTGTGGATTTAAAAAAAAAAGATGGATTTATTTCATTTTAGGGTTGTTATGTTCAAACAATTCCAGCACACATTTATCTCCAAACACCTTTTAAAAGTAGACTTTTTGTTTAATATGTGCCTTTTAATACCACTTCTTCTTACTACTGTAGCAATTCCTAGTAGCAAACAGCATTTTTATGGCTGTGACCTAGAATGGTTATTTAAAAAACAAGCTCTTCTGAATGATTCCCCGTTTCAATTAACCGCTGTGAAGAGAGAAAGAGTTTAGTTTTTGTCCAGAAAAAGGTGCTGTGTTTTGTTCTTGCTCAGATCTCTGGTGACAGAAACTCTACAAATAGCTGTAATTACTGCAATGCGGTCTATTGTAATTGCCCAAGCACATTTACATATGCGTGTCAATGTATTGAGTGAAGTTTGTTTGCTGGAGTGTCTGGTTTGTCTGGGGACACAATAATAATAATAATAATAATATAGGTGATCTGACTAAACAGCACCCTTCGGTAAAGCAGTGGCTGTTTAAATTTAATGGTATATCTATCATTATCACATGGCTGTTTCGTCAATTCGATGGTCAAATATTTTTAGATAATAACTGAGAAATCGGTTACACTGATACAGGGCGCCACTAGCAGTTTGGGCCCTATGGAAGAATAGGAGGTTGGGCCCCCTATTACACCCATGTTACTACTAATAAAAATTATCTTTGGGGGCCCCAATAGTGCGTGGGCCCTTAGAATGGTCCTACAGTACCTTTCCCCCCTTTAGTGACACCCATGCACTGATATACAGTTACCAGTCATTAAAAAAACAAACCTTTTAGTATTTTTTAATTGTTTTGTCAAAAATACATTGTATTTTAGCCCTTTTATATAATTTCTTTCTCATTGCAGACATTTACAATGCTGTAAACTGAGCAGTCACTGTCCAATCTGGACTATATGAAGGCAAGAGCAAATAGAAATGGGCTTGTGGGAAAAGCAAACTGCAAAACAGTGAGTAACTGTGAAACTGCTGACTAAATGTGTCAGATCCAAAGGACATTTCTGTTACTCAGTGTACCAAACTCTAAGAAATGAAAAGTCTGTAAAGGTCCCTCAGAGCTTAAGTTGTTCGACACACTAACTGGCACAGAAGATCCAAAGATTCAAAACTGCCTGCGATGTTGAAAATATAATTAGTGATCTAAACAATATGTCCTCCATCTACATTTACACTGAGATAAAAATATATGTGCAAAATTGTTTCATTTGCAAGATGTCACATCTGCATTTATGCATTTGTCAGATTACCTATAAGGTATACATTTTTTATCAGTATGTGTGAATTAAACCCATTACACTTGCAGTGACAATTAAGCTACAGGGACCCTTGTACACCTGGTATTTTATGCAACAGAGGAAAATGTTTTTTAATAAATATGTTTACATCAATTTTAGCACCGTAGTGGGGAGACTTGAAGATAATTAAATTTTTTCATAAAAAATTACTCAGACGTAATTTCAAATCATCTAGCTGCGAGATTCTTTCAAATTATTTATTCGTCAAAAATCATCCAAAAATATCACACAATAACAACATGATTATTATGAGACCTTCCACTGACAGACTCAGTTAATTGGAATTTTTTTTCACAGAGACAAGAAATTTCATATAACAAATCTAAGAAAAGATCTCTAATTACTGTAATGCATTAATGACATTTACTGTCAGATGAAATGGTCCAATGCTTGCAGTACCCATTTAGAGCCTGTCCACGCAGACCTGCGTTTAGCTCTATATAGTACGTACAAATGTTCACAAATATACAAACGTTTCGTCTAGATGGATCCAGCATTTTGGGAGCCTGAATTGGCTATTGTTTTAAACTATGTCCCAGAGTGGATAAATCTGAAACCGACACCCTTGTGTCTTCGCCCTGTGTCAGCATCAGATGTGGTGTGCGATAGAAATCAGCAAAATTTTGTAGAAAGACTGACACGCAGTCACATCACAGCCAGAAACACGCACAAACAAAAAATAGACACTAAAACTTATTTTTAAAATGCACAAGGTCTTCCAATACAGGCCATTAGACATGGCCTTGCAAACTCGACCTTCACGGTTATAGTTGGATGTAGTCAGCAGTATGTGTGTGAGCGCTTGTAATTAGTCCAGGTTTGGAAAAGAGTTACACAGAAGCGCCCTATACACTGACCGGAACTGCACTTTGTACCAAAGTCAAAAGGAAGCTACTGCGATTATAAAACTAACCGTAACACTGCTGAAAGGCACTCAATGCAGTGGACCAAGGCCGTGACAAATAATTTTTTTTTTTGAAAATAGGCTTATTTTCCAACTCCCCTAAACATTTGATTTTTGCCATTTCGGAATCCATTCAGCCGATCTCCGGGTCTGGCGGTGCCACTTTTAGCATAGCTTAGCAGAATCCATTGAATCTGATTAGACCATTAGCATCGCAATCAAAAAAATACGAGTTTCAATATTTTTCCTATTTAAAGAGTAACTAAACCCTAAACCAACCTTTTTAGTTAATGATCTGTAAGAATGGGGCTTTATTAGTGCTGTTCATTGATTTTAGTAAGTTTGTTGACATTTAGATATAAAGTGTTTCAATACTACAATATATGGTGTAAAAAAGTCTGAGTGCTGCCCTCTTCAGGTTGAACGGTGGCTACTGCAGTTGAATTTTCCTATTGGATGTTGGGTCCAAAAAATAACTCGTGACGTAAGCAGTTTCAAGCTCACTATGCCCTTGTTACGATCTTACCACACACTTGGTACGAGCTCAGTTCGTCCCCTCTATCTCCGTTGGGGTCTGCCCACTTTTTTTGCATTTTTCAAATATTGCCAGTCAGGCTCTGACCAGGGGTTTAGTTACGCTTTAAAACTTGACTCTTCTGTAGTTACATCATATGCTAAGTACGATCAAAAATTAAAAGTTGTGATTTTCTAGACCGATATGACTAGGAACTATACTCTCATTCTGGTGTAATAATCAAAGACTTTTCTGCTGTACCATGAATGTAGCTGGCGCAATGATATTAGGCAGTTCCCTGAAAATAGTCCCCAGCTATAGAAAGTTACCAAGTGGACTATACTTTCGAGGCTGCGTAATTTAATATTTCTGTCACAAAGGACCTGAAGGGTTTGAAGCACAAGACCTGAAGGGTTTGGTGCCTGGAAACTTATATAGGTCTGAAATTTGCAAAAAAACTTTCCTTACATGCTTGTGGATGTCAGTTAAATGAATTTGCATTTTATTCACAGAATCTCATCTCACCTTTGCTTCAATATCTCACTGTCTATACTTGCCTGTGAGCTGTTTACCATAATGAAATGCAATTAAGTTCGATTACCAGACTACTGTATTATGGATACACAGCCAACCTTAACTTACATTTAATTAGATTTTTTTGTGTACAGGATCAGAATCACTCAGTATTTATTGCACTCACCAATTTTTAAGCATATTGCTTTATAAACATTGCATTTTTGAGATGGTATGTATGAAAAGAGTTTAAAATAGTGCAATAAATAGTTCAAAGCATCAATATTGATGTCCAATATTAGCCTTCAAGAAAACTTGATCGAGGTCAGTTGAATCTGTTTAAATTTATGCATATATTGTGCATTTAATGTATGGATGTTTTATCTTATAGTTTATATGTTCCTTGAGAAGTTATAGAGAACATATTAGAAACCCTCAATGTAATCCTGCTGCTCTTGTAGCTCAGTGGTAGAGCATTGGCATTAGCAGCGCAAACAAATCATGGGTTTGAACCTAGAGAACACACATACTGATAAAAATGTATATGTTGTAATGCACGTAAGTCGCTTTGGATAAAAGCATCTGCCAATGCATGAATGTAAATGTTACATTAGATAGCAGAATCTGATGACAGCTTTTTCTCATTTGTTAGTTATGTTTATAGGTACGATCTACACTAATACACTTATTTTATTAGTAAAAGTGTATTACATTACTATAATTATGCGTAGGCAACATATTAAAGTCTGTTAATGTAATCCTGCTGTTACAGTAGATAGCAGAATCTGATGACAGCTGTAATAATATAACAGCTTCTCCTCATTTGTTAGGTCTGATATACACCCTGCAGTTAAGAGTAGATAGAAAATCTGCATTTTGGTGTTAGTTTGGAACACCAAACCAGCTAAAATAAATACCCATCACAACCTATAATAAAGGTAAAACTGAATTGCCATCTGCAATGCCAACCAATAGTTAAGCTCAACTGGCAAGAGAGATGTCATACTAAGACATAGAGTGGCAAGAAAAGGTATGTGAACCCCTAGGATTAAACTGCTTTTTTATTTGCCATAAAATGTGATTTGATCCTCATCTAGGTCACAACAATAGACAAACACAACATGCATAAGCTGACAACACACAAATAATTTTAGTTTCTTGTGTCTTTTTTGAAAACGCCCATTTAACATTTACAATGCTGGAGGTAAATGTAAGTGAACCCATAGACTAATTACTTTAATGAAAGCATATGTGTGTCAAAAGCTGGCAAACTGGAGTCCAATTAATACAATTAGTTTAAAGGTGTGGTTTAGTGCAACTTTGAATAATTTAATAGACATTCAAACATTTTAAGATTAATGTCCTAAAGAAGCATAATCTCTTATGAACCATGTTTACCTAAAGATATCCAATCAAGAGTTGCTGCACTCCATAAGGCTGAAAAGGGATACAAAACAATCTCAAAATGTTTAGACATTCATCCATCAGTCGACAGTTAGATAAATTGTCTATAAATGAAGCGTTTAATACTGTAGCTACCCTTCCTAGAAGTGGGCGCACAGCCAAAATGACTCTTAAGGTACATCGCATAATACTCAATGTAGTAAAGAACCCATGAGTAACAGCTAAAGACTTGAAGACATCATTGGAACGGGCACACAGCTCTGATCAAGTCTACCATACTTAAAGGTAGGGTAACACATTTTGAAAAATGCTAACGGTAGCCGCCTAGCAATGAAATCCCGATCCCACCCTCAAGTCAAACCGCCATCCAAAGTCACGCCTCTTCCAAAACACATGAACACGCACAGATCAGACGGTCACATCTCATGTCTCATTCACCAGTGAGAGGGCTTTGCAGTACAAAGTCGAATAACACTGCCAAAATAACCAAACAACTGGTTTACATCAGAATTAGTTTAAGCACACGTTCGGTTGTGTAGACGTAGTAACTATATCGTTACGCTAATCCGTAGACGAACACAGATTTCATGAGCGGCACAATGTTTCATCGGGGTAGAATATCTGAATCCATCTCAATACAAACATATTGCGTACCTACCTTGCCAAGATAAACAGTGCAGCGGCCCTTTCGGACCCTTTGTGTCCTGCAGCTGTTTGCATCTCGTGGTAAAGCAGTAAAGTTACCGATGTTCATTTGGGTTTTTGCTCTTGCTGATCCAGGCAGTTTTTGCTGTTGTTGTTATAAAAAATGCCTTTAGTTTTGTGCCTCCTGTGTAGGTTGTCAATTTAGCAGAAAAGTTTGCTGTTCTCACTTTTTACAGGCAGGAGGTGAGCGCACGTGAGCGCGCCGATGACGTGTGGTGTCTGCGTGGACTCGCTGCGCGGTGGGCATTTAAATTATGCTTACGTATGAGGGACAAAAATGGAAATATCCGTTCGGACCGAAATCTATGATTTGTTGAACATTTTTTGGTCCTACGCCTTTCACAGATGACATAAATTTCTACAAATACATTTAAACAACTTAACACAGTGATTGCTATCAGGATGTAAGGAGACTTTTAACCAGCATAACAAAAAATGTTTCAGGATCAAATCTGTTACCCTACCTTTAAGTCTTTGAACAGGCACGGTGTCTATGGCAGAACACCACGGAGGAAGCCACTGCTCTGCCGAAAAACATTGCTATGAGCCTAAAGTTTGCAAAAAAGCACATAGGCAAACCCCAGTGCTACTGGGAAAATATTTTACGGACTTATGAAACAAAAGTTGAATTTTTCGAAAAAAAATACTATGATGTAAAAAGGACACAGCTTACCAACAGTAAGCATCATCCCAACACTGAAGTATGGTGTAGGGAACATCATGATTTGGGCATGCTTTGGTGCCTCAGGGCATGGACCACTTGCCATGATAGAGGGGAAAATGGACTCCGAATTTTAACAAAATATCCATAATGTCAGGGTGGCTGTTCGTCAGTTGAAGCTCAGTAGAAGTTGGTTGATGCAGCAGGACAATGACCTTAAGAATCGAAGTAAATCCAACACAGACTGGCTTAAGAAAAACAAAATGCGCCATTTGGGGTGGCCTAGTCAAAGCCCAGATCTTAACGTCATAGAAATGCCCCAAGAGAGCGGTTTACACTAGAAATCCTACAAATGTGTCTGAGTTAAACCGGTTTTGTAAAGGGGCACAGGTAAAAATTTCTCCTGAACAATGTGCAGGTCTGACACAGAACTACTGAAAGCACTTGCTTGAAGTAATTGCTGCCAAATGAGGTTCAAAAGCTATTAAATCCCAGGGTTCACTTAAATTTCCCTCCAGCACTGTGAATATTTAATGCGTGTTTCAAAAAAACAAAAACAAAAACCCACAAGAAACTACAATTATTCGTGTGTTGTCAACGTATATACACATTGTGTTTGTCTATTGTTATGACATAGATGAGGATCAGATCACATTTTATTTCAAATCACAGTAGAAAACCAGTTTATTTTTTAGGGGTTCACATACATACATGCCACCGTATCTATACCATATGGTTAAGTGTTTTCGTGTCAAAAGTATGTACAGTACTATAGATTTCAAAATACAGTAGAAGATTGAATCACTTTACAGTAACAATTTCAGTGAAAACAGACAAGTTAAGTTCAATATTAGATATTCGTAGTATTTGGTATGCACCTACTTTGCTTTCATTAAAATGACCAAGCACTTGAGCTGGCAAACTGGCATCGTAACCGATGATGAACAACAACAACGGGCACAAACAACAATAATGAGGTGGTTTGCCTGTCAGAAAGTGTTGAAGCCTGTGTCATCAGCATGAAATCTCTTTAAAATGTGACCCTGTCTGCGAAAATCCAGGCTAAAGTCTCATAATCTGGAGTAATGATTGGGATTAGAAGCATCAAAGCTTGATTCCACTCATTGATTTCACATTAATTTTGATCTTACACAATCAATATTAAAAATATAAAAGTTATATTTTCCCAAAATGTTCTTTACATTATGTTAGGACGGGGACACGCATACAAAACTTAAGTGTAAACAGACACACTACAGATAATGAATCATGGTTTTAGCAGTACTGCTGGTGAGACCAATTACGAATTAATTGATACGTCTGTTGTTGTGGGTTGCATAACAGACATAGATGAAAAAACACATGTGAAGATTCCATATCATCATTAACTGTGATATGTTATCCATTATTTACAGCCTGTTTAAAACATGCTTTGCAAAAAAATATTACACATTATCAAGACCAGCTTGGATGGGGTTTGGAAGGGGTTGCGGTGTTGCAGGAAGAACCTAATAAGCATCATTTTGACATATGTGTCATACATGTTCTCGCAAGCTGTTCAGAACTAGTGTGATGAAATCATACACAAGTCTGTTCGTGTAACATGCCAGCTGGATGGACCTTAGTTAACAGTGGTGGTGGTGTGGGCAATGTGAGCCATCAGCAGTCTGTGCAGACATTTTAACATTATAAAAACGTGCACGACCGTGAAGCAATTACGAAAGCGTGAACTTTGAATTGACTTGATTAAAAAAATAAATGAACGGTTTGAAGACAGGAGGTTCAGACGAAGGAAGATGAGAAGTTAGCAATGTTTGTGAATACGGCGAAATGACTTGTGACAGCACACATATAACCTCCGGCTCAATCTGCAAGAAATTCAGATTAAATGGTTTTCAATTATATAATGTACAGATAATAAAAGATCCCTCTTGAATGTTTGAATTAAGCAACACTGCTCATGAAAAACATTTACTGTATATCCATTCCTTCGCCACTGAACAAAGAAAGACATAAACATCTTGAATGACATAGAGGTGAGTAAATGATCAGGATTTTTTTTTTTTAATGAAGGTCGAATATTCCTTTAAAGTCTGTGTTATGCAATGCCTAAGATTTCCCAAGTTGCTTTTTGCAAGCATCTAAAAGTGTAAAAGCTCTTGCACTGAGTTTTGTTTTCTGTCATAGCATCTAAAATCCCATGTTCTTCAGCCTACCTCCCCCGTCCTCTCTCTCTCTCTTTCTGTCTTGTCTCATATGACTCAGCGTAATCCCTCGGCACAACATGAGAGCAGATACTCTGAAAGCAGTCCAGGACCGTGATAAAAGGTTTTGTAAGGAAAGTTTTCGAAGTTGAACGCATCTCCGTGAAAGGACTCCCGAAGATGATGCACTAAAAATAAACAGTTTTTCCTCTTACTGAACTTTCTGTGCTACCCGGATTACTGATGCTATTTGTGTGGTTCGAAACTTAACGCATGAAAAATGCAAGCTACACTTCCTGGTTTTAAATTGAAGAAACACGCTGAGATGTTCTAAGGGTTCTCATTAAGGTATCGTTAGGGAAATTTGTAGGAAGTCAAGCAAGATCCTCAGTCCACCAGAATAAGAGTTTTAACATGGCATAATTGAGTAGTTAGTGCCCATCTGGGAACGGCAGGACATCCATGGAATTAAATGGAATTAGGCTGGAATCCCTGAGGAGTGCTACAGTTATAGAAGCTGAAGGGGTCCCTCTCCTCCACACTTCATTTAACTCATGATCCACTGCTCAGAGAGAGAGCATGTGATACTTTAACTGCGCATACTGCAACCGACTTTCAGTTTAGTTCCTCTGTTACGTTCAATAATTCTGCTGCTATGTTAAGATGCCATGACTTTACAGAGAGTGACAGTGTATGAATTAGCATGCATGCAATGCAGCTTTGGCAAAGCAAACTGACATCTTCACCTCACAGGAAGACTATTTCTAATCTTAGCTTCACCAGGTTTACATTTTTCCCTTTTTGGCTTTGGATTGACTCAACCCACCTAGGCAGAACTTGCTATGTTTGAGAAATTATTATGAGATGTGCTATTTAAAGTGGAACCAAAAATCAAATCAAAATCTGGGTCTAATTTAACCCTGTACTGTCAAATAATGGCCCCAAGCTGTCACTTGGACAGCAATACCCTTTAAAAAGGGCCTAATATGTACCATTTAGGTACCAACACCTACTTTTGAGGTAATATATGCACTCTTTGGTATCATTGTACCTCGAACTGTTTAGGTGCAAAGGTTTACTTTTGAAAAGGGTACTGCCCTATTAACAGCTGAGGATACTTTTTTGACTATTTTTTCTGACAGTGTGGGATAATTTGTTGGTATTTTGTTTGTGGATTTGACACAATGTAATATGCATGGGCGGAGTGGGACCAAAAAATCTACCGGGAAATTTCGTATACCACCGGCCCTCCGAGGTAAAAAAAAGGCTCATATTTGTAGTAAAACTAGGGTAATAAAAATCGTAATCAATCTGCCAAAAAAAAAAAAAATTCATAATAATAATAAAATCATTAAATCATGGCTAATTTTCCTAAATGAGTAACTATACAAAATGATACCTGTTTGAAAGACGGAGATGCGCACCTTTCAATGTGTTATTATATAACAGAGCGAGGCCAGAGGTGAACGTGCTCATAAACGGGATTAATATGGAATAACTGTAAGAATTTTTACTTTAAATATAATTTTTGTCATATAAAGTTTTGAGAGATAATATTGTTTTTTTCCACTGTTATTGCTTATTTATTTTAACGTGTTTGGCGCATTTACCTCGGGTTTTATCAGTAATATTGCTGTTTTACCGGTAATACAATTTACATGCCAATCCTGCTTCCTTGTCTGTTTATTCATTTCATTATGCTGTTATGTTAAATTATTTGTGGATATTTATTGCCATATGAGACGTTCAATGCCGTTATATAGTCTTGTCTAATATTCAAATCATATGCGGAATAATGTGTGCATCTTTGAATAATTGTAAGAATACAGTTCCTTAAAAAAAATGTCAAAGTTTTGAGAAATAATAATGTTGTTAGGATAATTATTGCCATATTGCAGTTGAATACTTTCTTCTATAAGATGGAAATCACATAGTATGAAATGTGATACTGCAAAGTTACCCTTCTAATTTTTATTTATGATATAGCCATACGGAGATAAACCTTTGCAAATGTGCTGATTTGATCCATTCATGTCCTGACCACCAGGCTAGAGATTTAAAACATCCTAAATCCACACTTATTCTATCAAATAGTCTATCCGCTTGATGGATCTGACCGCATATGTACTGCAATAAACAGGCATTCGGTGGCTTTTACATCAAAGGCCGACAGGCTATGCCATTTGGGGAGGGGCCGTTCACTGATCCCCCTATATTTAAAAAAATCCTAGACATGGTTGGACCTGCCGAACAGGTTGAGCACTTTGATATACTGTGCTGAGCAAAGAGGCTGCACAGTTTAACCAGCGGGAAGCGGTTGCACATCAGGCCGCCAGACGGGTTGCTGTATAACTGGCAATGTATAACTTTTATAAGACCGACCCTTGCAGCCTGAAAACACTACCGGTCCACCGGGAAATGTCCCGACTCTCCCGATGGCCACTCCGCTACTGTTAATACGTTATAATGTGAAACGAACAAGTAATATTTGAAGAGTTTGGTTCCAATATGCGATAAACGTCATAAAAAAAAACGAGTTACCGCCAAAATCAGTATTGTATCAGGTCAGTATTAAAAAGTAAATTCTTCATTTAATGCAAAATCCAATATCCGCTGTGTTATTCTGTCATCTTTTCTCCCTTTTTTCCCAAAACGCGATAAACACCAGTCCTCCTTTTCTGCAGAATGCAATAAATCCGCTTAACAAATCACAGCGCACCATTCCAAGCATTGTAAACAACAATGGTGGCGCGTTGAATACACATGGAATCCTATTTTTCCTCATATACTTTGTACTTCGTGATCAACAAACAAACAAACAAAAAAATAATACTTTTGTTGGCATTGATAAACCTGTGGTGGTTTTCTGTGGCTGGGAAGAAACGTAAGCCATCAAAGGTAAATAATTTACGCGAGAGAGACTCGGGAGACGGAAAAATGCCAGCTGTTGCTTGTTCTCCCGACAGCATCAAGCTTCTGTCATGCTAACACATTGACCCCAGGGGATCTTATGAAAATCTTTCCATTATTTTACATAAAGCCAACGAAAATCAAGCAGGACCAAAACATTTTACAGCTGATCGATGTCAAAAAAAAATTCTGCGACGACGACCCAAGTATATCAGCAGCAATGACAGTGTTCTTAATATGACAAAGTAAGTGTTTTGATTAATGTCATTAATGTTTTATTTTTAATCAGTGTATACCACTAGTCAAATAAATGAATAAAACGTTGCAAAGATTAATGCACATTTATATATTGATTCAATAGATTTATAGCATTTTGAAAAAAAAACTGTCATGGATTTATTGCATTTTGTGGAAAAAATAATCCGTTTTTATAATAAATCTTTGAAAATCAAATTATGAATTTACAGTTTTAATGTTATTTTAACCTAAAGATGCTATGTGAAAGTTTGTAACAGAAAATAGTGTTTTCCATCTTGTCACTTTCTTGGTATAGAAAACACGTTTTTTCCCAAATTAGTCAAAATGGATTTATTGCGTTTTGGAACCAAACTCTTCATTTACTGTACAGTGTGTGAATTTAATAAGAAACAGTGTAATCTGCAGTATTTTTATGTCACGGAAATCTCTCTCAAAAGCTCAATTTTTGCAAAATAAGACAGTCACGAAGCAAATAATGACACAAATGAATAACTTGTGTTGGACGTCTTAAACGATGCATTATTTCTGGCACTGTGGACAAGTGATTGTGACCTTCCCTCGCAGTCTGAAATTGACTTTTCAACAAGCATTTAATACTCTTTGTGGCATCAAAGAGAAACTTCTGAGCTGAACTGTGTGAATGCGGAAAAACAACGGCTTGACGACGATAAAAAGCAAAGTTAAACATGCAGCCGACGTTGCCTCTGTACGGACTGTCAGCGTTTCTGAAATTACAGACGGGGCTTTTCATCACAAAGAACAACCTCAGCCAACCGCAATTTCAGATAAATAATAGCCTGTGAACTCATTTGAAAACATGAGCCGTAACTTTATCTGTGCCGGTAATAACACTGTAAGCTAGCTCATCGTAGCACTTGCAGCGGCATTTCGGTTGCAGAGCTGAGCAGGAAAGTATTATCGTTGGCTTAATCAACAAGTCAAGTGGTCGCATTACCATTGTGACAAGCGCTTTATTGACACTATTGCAATCACTGGTTCCTACTGCCATTGACATGTTGCTAAAACAGATAAGCGAAAAATAAGCGTTGGTGAAAGCAATGTCAACCATTTCAATCAGAGATGCTCATTGGATTGAGAACTGTTGAATCACACTACAAGAGGGAGGTAAAGATGAGACAAAGTAGGAATCTTTTCTGCTGGCAGAAAACTTTAATAATGTATACATTATGGCACATAAGTCTGGAACACCTTGGTGACTTTTTATGCATTGGAGGCCATAATCCTATGTTTTGCTTTGTAATAACTGTTTGATAAACTATTTTTATCTATTTTTGTTTTTGCTACATCTGTTGCGCTGCAGATAAATTATTTGTAGTCCATAAATAATGTATATAATTAGACTAATATTATTTCTACAACACAGTAAGACAACAATTAAATAATAAAAATAGTATTATTATTATTATTATTATTATTATTATTATTATTATTATTATTATCATTAACAACAATAATAAACAAAGCATTGGCGATTCAACCATGTCCCTTTACTGCAGTGCTTCTCAAATAGTGGGGCGGGACCCCCAGGGGGGGCTCGAAGCGACACCAGGGGGGGGCGCGCGAGACCCCGGGGAAAATACTTTTTCAGGAAGTGATTTTTTTTTGATTGTGCATTCAAATTAATATCAATTTAACTGAAGTAAGCCTTCATAATTTTACGCCTTCATAACTAAAAAAATAATAAAAATATACAGCTCAGTAGCACAAAAACAATGAAACATGATAACATAATAATAAACATTTTTTGACAAACAATTTAAAAACAACATTTTTAAAGGGATAGTTCGGCCAAAAACGATATTAAACCCATTATTTACTCACCCCCAAGCTGTCCAAGTTGCACAAGTATATTTGTATATATAACTATTCAGATACCATATATAATTTATAAAATATTTTAGATCTTTCTGTTGATTAAATGTAATGTTACGGGGTCCAGCAATAGTCCACGACCTTCAAGTCCAAAAAAGTGCGTCCATCCTTCACAAATTAAATCCAAACGGCTCCAGGATGATAAACAAAGGTCTTCTGTGCGGTGTTGTTGTAGAAATATCCATATTTAAAATGTTATTAACGTAATTAACTAGCTTCCTGTAGCGCCGCCATCTTAGACTTAGAAATATGACATCCGGAGGCTGCAACCTTCAGATTGAGAAATGGCTTCTGCCACGAGTTCCTCATCAGAAAGTTGTAACATGACTGCGTTTCTCCCAGATGCCTCAAAATGTTGATCGTTTAACATTTTAAAGGTTTAGTTTTTAGTTTAATTTTAAGGTTGGCCAGTTCTTTTCCTTTGCGACAGTGCTGCGGCGCTTGTGGCCTCTAGTGGCGCTAGGCGTGAAAAATACATGTCTAGCGCCCCCTAGTGGCCAAAAAGTTCAGCGGTGTGCCTTTAAGTGCACGGTTACAAAACGCTACTATGCTTTACATTTCTCAACTGCTTACATTAAACTTAAGACATAGACTTTGTTTACAAGACAAATTACTGCAGTCTTACTGTAGGTAGTTTTGCATAAAATGTGCGTTTAAGGGCAAGAAAAAATGAACATTTGCGTGATAACACTGAAATATGGCTTTACAAGCATACGCTTAGATGGCGGTCCACGCAACATTTTTATACAGCATGTGAGTAAATTTTGGTGATGCTGGGTTAATGATACTTCACTCAAATCTAAGTAACGAACAAAAATGCATGGGCGGGAATGGTGGCGAGATGAAAAGTAAGTGCGGGGGACATGTCCCCTGTGTCCCCTGCGTATTCTACGGCCATGATTTGTAGCCAACAACACATAGTTTGGATCAAAATTATCAATATTTTCATGCCAAAAATTCAGGTTCCATGAAGCTACATTGCCTACTCTAAATATATAAATATGTATTTATATCATTAGTAATATTAGTAATATACTTGTATGTTGCTAAGGACTTCATTTGGACAACTTTAAAGGCGATTACATTAATATTTTTATAGTATTTTTGCAACCTTAGATTCCACATTTTTTAATAGTTTTATCTCAGCTGAATATTGTTCACTCTCAGGAAAAAAAGGTACAAAAGTGGTCACTGGGAAGGTCCTAATATGTACCATTTTGGTAGAGATACAGTATGTGCCTTCGAGGTATCAATATGCACTTTTTAGGACATCTTTTGTACCTTCTTGTTCCTTGCTTTCTGGGGGTTTCCTATTCTACTCCTAACAATCCATACATCAATGGAAAGCTTATTTCAGGGTTCCCACGGGTCCTTGAAATCCTTGAAAGCTTGTGGATCTGGGGGAAAAGATTCAAGGCCCTGGGAAGTTTTTGAAAGTATAAAAGTCCTTGAATCTATTTTATGCAAGAAGTTTTCTGGGAAAAAAATCCATATTATTCCCTGTGTAGTGTAGGAAAAAAATGCTATATTTATATATTCTGTATGTGAATGTTGTTTCATGCCAAAATGCTTTTTTGCATAGTTGTGTTTGACACATGAAAACGTCTCGGGTTACGTATGTAACTGTTGTTCCCTGAGAAGGGAACGAGACGCTGCATCTCCCTTGCCATACTTCCTGCGTCCCTGTAACGCCGTCTTTGGCAATATTTCAGATAGCGATATACTTCCTGGCTCCCGTGTCACCCTGTCTTTGTCGTTAAGCCTCAACATTGGTTCAATTTGATATACACATTTAGACGCACTTACCCCTGGAGGCGTCCCCAAAGTGTCACCGCAGTGACGCAGCGCGAGTTCCCTCGAAAGGGAACTGTAACAATGTATCTTAAAAAGTAAAATGATGTAACCTTGATCTCACTTGAAATGTGTCCCCACATTTAGTCGTTGAATTTGAGGGTGTTGGACCTGGAAAGTCCTTGAAAGGTGTGGGAACCCTTTATTCAGCTTTATCTTAATTTTAAGTAACAAATACCAAATTGTGTCCCAAACTCTGATAACAGGGTTGCAAATCTCGCTTATAACATTTTTAGAAAATGTATTTACAGCTCATATTATAAATATTTATTAAGATTAAGCATCTGCTATCAATCACCATTTGTTGAAAAAAAACAATTTTTTAAGAGTGTTAGAGTGCTATTTAAAGAAAGTGCAATTTAATCAGGTTTTTAATATGCAGAGTTGTGCCTCATGCAAGTTACTAATTCAGAACTCTTCATAAATAATGAGCTGTTAATCAGGCCATAAGCACCCAGTACAACATCCACCATGTGACCTAGAGCAGATAATTTGCAATTGATCTTACACTTTAAAAACACAATTGCATGTGATTCCTGATGCCAAAACATATCCCAGCTGACATCTAACTAGACCCCAGATACAAGTCCCAGCAATGAGACGCAGTGAGCATTTCCACCTCGGCTCACCCACGAAGACATTTATCCCCGCTGTACATAGAAGACCTGATTCTATTCAATAGTCTATTCAATTTTTCATTTATTTTGCCTCACGTGAATGGAAACGCAGAGAGCATCGACATTCGTAAGTAATTAAACACGCCGGCAGAATTTACACTTCCACATAATGTCTCCCTTCCTGATGAACTTTAAAAGCCATTTCACACGCACCCACGTCAGTGTTAAGTTCAGTAAATGCACCCCTGCAGGTATGAAAATGCTTTACAAGTATCAAGTCGCGTTTTCTTTCTCCTCTTCTGCTTCCTATGCCTCTCCTCCCTAAAATCATGCTACTTAGCCGAAAGAACCACAGCGTGAGTGTTGCACTGCGAGCATTCAACCGAGTTGACGTGTTTAACTCAGCTAGGGAGAGAAACAGACAAGGAAAGAGCATAATAAATACAGAACGGTTCAGGGAAGGCCGGGGCTGGTTGTCACGATTCCTATTCTGCTGAATATTTCCAAGGGTAGGTTTGTAAATAAAGAGGATTTGGTACATTTCCATCACTATAACATAGGTATCATGTTGATATTTTGTGATAAATACAGTATACAACACAATGCTAATGTACTCACAATACAATACAATGCCAATGGGGTAAGTTGTCACAATGAAAACCTAACACTATGGGCTTTATCATACACCCGGCGCAATGCAGCGCAATTGTCTTTTGCTAGTTTCAACCCAGCACAATTATCATTTTCATGTTTAGCGCCAAACTTTGCGTCCATCTGGTCTGAAAACGAGGTGTGTTCATTTAAGGGTAAATAAAATAGACTACGCCATTGATCAACAAAAAACGTGGTCTAAAGTCTAAAGTCAATGTTTTTTTGTTATTTAAAGAGCGCATTAGTAAGATGCGCCTATAAACGGGATGACAACGTGGGTTTGCTTATCACATACATGAATGCGCAGCAGCACAAAAATGCTTTTAAATATGAAAGATTAAAGGATTCAAATGTAAATTATTATTTTTTAGTCTCTTGGACATAAATGAGGACCGATTATCAGACGTTAGAAGGCGTAAAGAGTTGTTTCACCTTTAGCCTGGTAAGTAAATAAATGTTTTGCTTTAAACAAATGCTACTATTTTTAAATGTTTTTTAAATGCTATGGATTTATTGTATATGATGACTCTGTACCTGTGGATATGGTGAGATGAGAAACATTTCAAGTAATGATTTTAAAAATCCCATGGCGCTGTCCGAGTGCTGAAATGCTTCGGCTCTCCGCACGTTTGTAAATTCTTTATCTCTTGTTTGTATTTTTAGAGTACAAACCTTTTCTTGCATATTTGCTAATTATTTTATTACAATGATTATGTAGGATATCAATACATTTACATCAATTAAAAGCCTGCTATTTGTACTTTTATGACTGAAAGAAAAAGGCTTTTAAACATTTTAATCCAAAAAAATAAAATTTAAACAAAAATTAAAACATTTTTTTTTTAACATTATTCTTATACTGAGGGTCTTCTTCCTTGAGATTTTAGGTTTACAAAGTCCGTCATCTAAATAGGAATTAGACAAAGCGCCAGCGCAACTGGCTTTTAAAGGGGATGAGAGATAAGACTCTCATTGGTTTATTGCACATTACGCCCAAAACACACCCATTACTCATTTTGGAGAATATGAACAACCCTTTTCGACCGTACGCTCGGCGCACAAACCATTTTTCGTGTCATTAAATTAGCAAAAGTGGCATTAGACACGCCCATTTAGAGCGTGCGCCATGCGCTTTAGACAATGCGCTTAGATCATTAAAATAGGGCACGTAATGTCCTATCGTAACTTCTTACTTTAAATGGCCTATTGTAAGTTATGTGTAATTATACATAAAACATTTCGTAAACCTGAAAGTAGCAAAATGAGTTGTGTGATAACTAACCCCCTCCCCTCCCCAAAATGGTAAGGCTTTAAGCAGGAAAATTGACTTAGTACAAGAATGAGCATATTCACACCAAATATTCTACAAAAAAAAAATGGTTTTAGCAGAAAGAGAGTTTTGGCATCCTTGTATAATAACTACAATATTCAGTACGGGTCAGGTGACTACATTTATCATGCCAACTGCCAATTACTGACAAAAATAGAAATATGAGCCAAGAACCAACCTGGCAACCAGAGTGATTGCTAGAATAGACTCTACACATTTATATTTCCCTGCAGAGCTATCTGAATAAAAAGCAGTGCCGCTATACAATACACTACCATATCTTTGCGTCCAAAATTGCTTTTCATTCCCTCATTCTGTTGTCTTTTTTCTCATCTCCTAAAACACCTTCCCACATCCTGTTGGGATAGCGTGGTGATATCTGCTTTTTAATTCATTTGTATTCCACTTTAAGTGCCCATTTATCAGAGATCTCATTGTGTGCGGGCCAATCTTCGTCTAATCCATCAGACCAACAACACTTATTAAGATTCGAAAAGTCAATGCGTTAATGTTAAAACATCATTTAACTGAATATAATGCATTGTCTGTTTATAAAGAGGGCCATTGTGGTAAATTATGTCTTTTTCTCTCTCTCTCTCCAGTACAGTTAATGAATAGTGAGGTCTTTAAAAGAGACAGACCACTTGGGTTTTATTCATTTCATGATAATGCATAACATGTCATATATTTAAAGGCTTCCCAGAAATAATCATTATTATGCTATTTATTTAATTCTTTGTAGTTTAATTCCTTTGGTTTCTCTTTGAAAACATATCCATATTTCTTTAAAAAATTATAATCATAATTCATTGCTATGCATTTTTGTCATATCACTGTATCAGTGCATCATATATTTTGTTTTTGTTGACTGTTCAGCCACAGGAGTGAAATCCATGATTTAACTTTAGTTATATATCACAATATATGAGGTGTTGCTAATGCATGGTCGTTCTTTGAGAGCAGCAAATCTGCATTGTATTGTCACGTAGCGCAGACCCTAATAGTTTACATCATTATAAAGTGCCAACGGCAACCGAACAAATAACAAAAAGATTGAAAAACAAAACTGAAAAATGGCTTAGCGATATATTCTCTCTTATTAGCATAATTTTAACATGAATGACTAGTGGACTGGAGAAATACGCATAAGAAAGAATCAGAAGAATAGCTGTTCCCATTTTGAAGGGAAATTAAAGATACAAATGTAGAAATGGGCGGATAAATCGCCGAATATATTCAATATTAACCAAAAGCTCACAAATCACCTAAACAAGCTTTGTTTTCTTGCTGGTCACGACTCTTGGAGATATGCAAACGCGAAGGGGCTTGTCAATTAAAAGGACAAGCACAAATAATGCGTAACGGCAAACGCTGCATTTCCATACGGGCAGTAAAGAGGAAAAACATAATATGAAAATAAACAGAACACATGCATAGTGAGAGACAGAGAGAGAAGTGTGGAGAGGAAAAGTAATGAGGAATGATTCAGGGAGAAAGCGAAATGCGGATTAGTAGAGATTTTTAATGAAGGGTTTATGCAGGCCCAGTTAAAGCTTATTAACAAGCATAGAAACACACGAGCACACACACGAAAGCACCCACAGGTCGATGCTCTTCTCTCACTTCACAGAAGTGAAGACACATAAGGTCCAGTTTCAGACTGCTAACATGAGAGTATGTAAGAGTTAATTGCATTGTACAGATGAAAAGCTCTTAGTTACTGTATTATAGTAACTGTGTAGGGGTGCGTGGGGCAAAAACTAACGCAGGGTTAGTTGTAACATGGACTGTTTACATTGTTGCACAAGGTTGAGCGTTTTGATTTTCCGGTATTTTTTCACGCTGCCAAAAGACAATTGGTTAATTGTAACACTGTGTTAACCCCTCACACTGTAAAACCTAACAGTTAACTTAACTCAAACCATTTAAGTAAACCGGTTGCATTAGACCATTTAAGTTTTAAAACACATAAATTTAAGTACTGTGAACTTGAGTCATGTGCAATTATGCACTTATATTTAATTAGTGTGAACTTAAATATAAGTGCATAACTGCATATGACTCAATTTGTTTAAGTTCACAGTACTCAAATGTATGTGTTTTAAAACTAATGCAACCAGTTTACTTAAATGGTTTTAGTTGAGTTAACTTTTAGGTTTTACAGTGCAGCACTTACGATATAAAACGGCTAACGTTAGCGTAATTCTTGCCATTGTTTTAAAGAGGCTACACACGAATGATTGCTGGCTGCCAAGAAAATAAATGTGCCTGTCGTGTGTCAAATTTATGTTTGCTCTTTAATATTGATTGAATAAGGTCACGTCAAAGATTGAAATCATAATGAAATGAATGGCTAAAATTAGACTTTTTTTAAACTGTAGTATGGTTATTACTATAATTTTATAATTTTGTCATAATTGTGCTGCTTTTTCTCACATATTTAGACATTTGTATCCATTTATAAGTGAACTATTGTTAGAAAAGGGTTTATAGACAGATATATAAACAGTGCCGGGCAGTAGCTTTACTACAAGTAGCGAAGCTAGTAGTTTAACTACATTTTTCAGTAGCTTGGCGGTAGCTTAGCTGCTTTCTAAATCAAATAGCTTTTTAGTAGCTAAGCTCTTTTTTTGACCAAGTAGTGCGGTAGCTTCCACACAAGCTACAATTTTCCAAACATTTCTAAAGTCGTCCTGAATTTGTGAATAAGCGCGTCATTTTGAATCGACACGGGACATTGTTTTCCTGTATTTTCAAGTTGTGCAGCCTTTATTCATACAAAACATTACCACTCGCATCCTGTGAAGACTCGTGCTCTACCTCTGATTGGGTAATGTCATTGCCATCATCAGTTTGATTAGTTGTTTCATACAGTCAGGGTCAGGTCGGGGCCAATCAGGGTGAAAGGGAGGGTGGGTCTCGTTACTGTGTCTGGAGTTGATTTTTGAATGATGGTAGAGGTAGCTCCAGATCCGCGTACACCTCTGAAAGTTTCGGAGCTGTGTTAAGGTATGCAGGGTAAGGTGTTTTTAAATTAAGGCAGCTCAATCATGCATTTTATTCTGGGAGTAGAATGAGACCTGTCTAGGAAACCGCCCCATAATGTTAAGTACCTAGGTCTACATTATGCTTTAATTGCCTATAATTATCAAAATGCTAAATGGAAACTGAATAAATAATTACATAATAAAACTGGTTAAAAATAAAAAAGTAGCTTGGATGTAGCAAGCTAATATTGATGTAGCTTAGCTTGCTACATTTCCCAGGGGGGTAGCTTCAGTGTAGTGAAGCTTCATTTAATGTGAAGTAACTGGTAGCTTAGCTCACTACATTTTCCAAGTAGCTTGCCCAGCACTGCATATAAACAATATCCACTTTAAGTATATAGACAAATAGTATTGAAATATTTGCCTGCAAAATTAATTTTTAGCAAGTGTTACAACTAACCCCCTGCCTGTTACAGTTAACCCCACCTATGAGGTAAGTTGTAACATTTGCACTTCTGTCACGTTTGGTGTAATTGTCCAAGAATAGTAAGTACTAGAAACAAACTTCAAATGTTCATTTGTAGCAGAGATGTGTGTGTTGCTTGTGTAAAAATATAATTCATCAATCTCAAATATTTTTTGAATGATTGAGTCAAAACCAAAAGGCTTTAGGTTGTGCCCCGCTCTCCCTTACTATATGTACACTAACAGAAAAAAATGGTCACAAGTACATCTTTGCATCTTAAGAGTTCATTTTAGTACCTCAGAGGTACATATTGGAACCAAAGAGTGCATATTAGTACCTCTGATGTACATATTGGTACCAAATGTAGGGCCCTATAATTTCCGCGATCACGGAATCGCGGACGGAATCACGGAATTGGCTAATTAACACGGAATCTAGTATTAACGCGGAATTTTGCGGAATTTTACATTTTTTGAATAAAATTATGTTTTTGTGTGGGAGACGAACGTATATCTGGGGGAAATGCAGACCGGGGGAAGTAAATCTGGGCGACATGCCCCCTCCCGTCGTTTCAGACCCCCGCCTCCAAAACACTGAAACCATGGCGAAGCGGCTCTCCACGAAAAAATTAAGAAATTCGACGCTAAGCACTTGGTTCCGAGCAGGTCTCACATGACTTTTATGTGACCGGAGAACTGTTATTTTGTAAGTTTTGTCAACACTCTGTTCACGGTGAGCACAAAGATACATGCATTCTCTCATCCACGTCTGTCTCACTGCACCTCTCTCACGTGCACGCGCTCACGCATCTGTCCGAAGTCCGAACACAAATCCTCATGTATTTGTTCAGTTTTATGCATTTCAAGCGAGCTGAGGCAAACTAACTATCCCTCGGATTTAAAATATAATCATCTGCATCATGGCGCCGCTTTCTGTCTCTCTTTCGCTCGCACGTACAAATAGCGGCGTGCTCATCGTGCTGTCATAAGTCAGATCACTATCCTGTGTATGTTTGTAAAGTTACATGCATTTCAAGTGATTGTGTATAAAATATGGATCGCGTTCCGCTGGATTGATGTGTTTTAGGCACTTCTGAAGGCACCACTGCTTTGACACCTTGTTGTAGCCTCCTGCAACAACACTAAACAATGCATTGAATTGAGTTGTGTGTGCGCGCGCGCGCGCGTGTGCGTGTGTATGTGCGTGTGTAAATGCATCTTTTATAGTCATTAAGTAATCCTGTTATCCAGTTTTTCCCTAAATCATTTACATTTTAATCATTAACATTAAAGGCACACTCTTTTTATGACTTAAATAACAGTAAAGGGTAAAAAATATAATTGCCAAAAATTAAAACGGATAAAACGGAATTTGCAAAAATTAAAACGGAGAAAACGGAATTTGCAAAAATTAAAACGGAGAAAACGGAATTTGGGAAAAAATAAAACGGAATTTGGGAAAAAATAAAACAGATTTTATAGGGCCCTACAAATGTAGGGGAGAGCGGGGCCCAAATAACGCTTTTTGGCTTTGGCTGTATCATTCAAAAAAATATTTAAGTTAGATTAATAATGTTTTTACACAATCAACACAGACATATCTGCTGCAAATGAATATTTAAAGTTTGTTTATGGGACCTGCCGTTATCATACAATTACACCAAAAGTGACAGGAGTGCAAACGTTACAACTTATCCCATAGGTGTTTCTTGTAACACTTGCTAGAAATTTTTTTGTAAACACAAAAATCTAACAAAATTCTGTTTATATAAAATAGGTGGATATTGATTATATATCTGCCTATAATCGATAAATATTCACATATTCCTACATCCATGATCCTTTATCTAATCATCCTTGTATTATGCATCAATGAAAGGGCTGCAAAATTAAGATAAAAATCTTAATTGTGAATTATTTCCTCTGACATCGTATTAACAGTTATCATTTTGATTAATAGTATTTACATTTTTTTAATTTTATTATCATTGTATTAAATGAGGCTTAATTGTAACACTATTACAACCTCGCTGTGTAAAAAAATGTTCAATCCCAGCTATCAGTTACTAGGAGTTGTTGACATGTTTCAAAATTGTGTCATGTTTTAGGTAACAAGACGGTGATTAATATAATATAAGGTTGGATTTGGTGACTTACACACCCAATAAACTGAAAAAACATAAGGTGAAGAAATGTACTTTCACTCTTGTTCAATATCTTAACGAAAACACATCTTAACAGTTTACGAATTCACAGGAGATCATCTTCTGACAGTTAAAGAAAAATACCACAAGCACAGATTGCTCGGCCTTGTATAAATATTTTATGTGTCCATGTTACAATTAACCCAGCATTAGTTTGAGCCCCTGTCACCACTATACATTCCAATCTGATCTCACAAATTTCCGTGAAATAGTCACGCATTATTTTGCTCAGTTTGCGTGTCATTGTCACGCATTTCCACCATTTTACGGGCCCGTGCCACATTTCTTTCTTCGTGTCAGTTTCACGTATTGGTTACTCAACTCTCTTTCCCATTTTTAAACCATTGTCACTTCGGTTTGGGGTTAGATTTGCGTTAGTATGTCACTTTAAGTATTGGTTTATACAATTTTTTTCGTATGCTTTTTAAACCATTGTCGCCTGACGTTAAGGTTAGAGTTGGGTTTGGGTAAGGATGTCATTTTATGTAACAGAAAGATATTCTAACCTTATACCAAAGCGACAATTGTAAGAAAATAGAAAAACAGTAACCAATCGTGAAACTGGCACGGAACAAAAATGCGTAGCACGTAAAATGATGGAAATACGTGACAAAACTGAGCAAAATAATGCATGACTATTTCATGTATTTTGTGAGATCAGGCTAATACATACTGTATCCCGAAATAATGTACTATAGTCACGTAAATTTGTGAGTCTATTCTGTGAGACTGACACGTTTTTAAGATCTGGCAGTGCAGGTTGTTTTCTGTTTGGACAGCTCTTACATTTATATCAGTCTAGAACTAGTCTAATCCCTGTCCGGGAAACCACCCTGTAAACATAAATACGTGATACATTCACATAAAAAGGCGGAAAAGCATGTCAGTGTCACGTAAAAGACAAATTTACGTGACTATAGGTACGTAATTTTTGTGATACTGGGTTGTGTATCTACACCGTAGTGGTACATTGGCCCTTTTAAAGGGTACAGCTCTAGCTACAGAATATACTGTAGATCTGCAGTGGGCAGATTGACTTTGACAGTAAAGAAAGCAATAGATACAACATACAGTATGTTTGGTCTCTTTTCGTTCTCCCTTAGACATCTAGTAGATGTACATTTGCTGTCAACCCATGATAAATTCACAGATGTTTATCTGAAATAGTGGCTCATTTGTCAGTATGTATATACTGTATATGTGTGTATCAGTGTACATGTGTAGAACAACTCAAACCACCTCCTTCCTACCTGCAGTCACCGTTTTGTCCTTCAATTTTCTCTAATACGTAACAAAACGGTTTCTTTTTCAGAATAGCAGATATAGAATACATATAAAATATGTTGGGATCCATAAATCATTTCCCAATGGTTTCAATTATCAGGTAAGTAACAGAGTATGTGTGTGCTTTTGCCAGGGAGGTATGTGTGCTGTTGCGATTTTTTAAAGGAATATAGATACTTAAACAATAATAAACAAATGATGTTCATGTCACGTATAACTGCAGCTCAGACTTCATTTCCTGAGCTCACCGGATGATTTATTTCTTTGCACTGTGTTTTAAATAAAATTAATATAGGGATTAAAGTGTATACATTCCTTTACAATACAATGAAAGGTGAAGTACTGCACATATTTACTGTGATTATGTGAATTATGAGCATAATTGAATTCATTTTCTGTTTACGTGAGCTACATCACATATAATTACGTTATAAGCCGTGAATAAACATATTATCATATTATTATTATTTTACTTCAATTATCTTTTCATTATGTTTAATTAGATTCACAACAAATCTTTTAAAGAGCACCTATTTTCTGATACACTATTTAACACATCCTTTAGTGTGTAAGTGTGTATTAGTACATGCTAATGATATGCAAAGGTACAAATCCCAGAGTAAACAATGACGTGAGTTATCGTCTCCAACTAAAAGGATTAGTCAATTTTCTTTAAAATAAAAAATCCAAATAATTTAATAACCACCATGTCATCCAAAATGTTGATGTCTTTCTTTTTTCAGTCAAGAATAAATTAAGTTTTTTGAGGATTTTCTCATTTTAATGGACCCCAACACTTAACAGTTTTAATGCAGTTTAAAATTGCAGTTTCAAAGGACACTAAACAATCCCAAATGAGGCATAAGGGTCTTATCTAGCGAAACGAATGTCATTTTTGGCAAGAAACTAAAAAATATGCACTTTTAAACCACATCTTCTCATCTTCCTCCGGCTGTGTGACAAGCCAGCGCGACCTCATGTAATTGCGTAATGACGTAATGAAGGTCACGTGTTACATATATGAAACGCACATTTGCGGACCATTTTAAACAATAAACTGACACAAAGACATTCATTAGTATCATTCCACATACAACAACGTTGGAACAGTCCACTTTCTCAACACTTGTAAACACTGGGGCGTAGTTTCGATACGTCATCCGAGAAGTAGTGGTTTAAAAGTGTATATTTTTAATTTTTCTTGCCAAAAATGACAATCGTTTTGCTAGATAAGACCCTTATGCCTCGTTTGAAATCGTTTAGATTCCTTTGAAACTGCAATTTTAAACTAAATTAAAGTCCATTAACCCTGGGGAACCCAAGAACCCTTCTCTTAGCATCAATTAACATTGGCCAAATTTGACCCGTGGTTTCTCCAGGGTTAAAATGAGAAAAATCCTGAATGTTTTCCTCAAAAAACATAATTTCTTCTCGACTGAACAAAGAAAGACATCAACATTTTAGATGACCTGGTGGTGAGTAAATTATCTGTTTTTTTTTTTTTTGGAAAATTGACCAATCCTTTAAATCTCTTTTCATGGACTACGACAAACACCCAGATAGTAGAAACATACTGGTTAAAAAATTTGATGTTTTACACATTGTATTTCACCAAATACACAAAATAACATTGTTTTTAGCAATGCAATAGGTGCTCTTTAAACTGACAGACTGTGATTGCATCCAATCCTCGGCTTGGCATCTGGCTTGCTGAAAGTTTTTATGATGAAAGAATGTAATGATGTTGGCAGGTGAGAGCTCGAACTACCGTGAGGTGGATGAGAAGATGTCTGTGAGTTCATAAGGTCTGATGAAATATTTCAAAACAGAAAAACATCTTACTCAGTTGCGACGTCCACCACAGAAAGAATTGCTTCCAGTGGACACGTCAGTCTATATCAAGACGTGATCTTGCTTTCGGAGAGCTCCCCTCCCAAAAGAGTTCGCTTCCTGTAATTTCAAGCAAACTAAGAGTGTTATTAGCTGAATGCTGCTATGTTTTATTAGGGTTGGATCTGAAAGTAGATATCCAGGAACAGAATTGAGTTCCCGTGTGCGTTGCGTTTAGTTGAAAGAAATTGATGATGATGGATGCGAGTTTCCCAAAGGGACATCAAAGGCAGACGTGATAAACATGGACGTGCTGGGTGTGTGCTGCCCGCACAAGAGCGTGTGTGTGCTGACAGGATACTGATGGGCAGGTGGGTGTCAGTGTTCATTTTTGCAGCGGTTAATGAGCTGCGCCGCTTGAGCGTATAAGTGATTAATGACGTGACGTCCCCGAAACGGGATCGGGAAAACGGCACGTCGCAGAAGAGGTGAAACAGCTGTCCGATTGAGTGTGACATATGAGTTTGCTCTGGCGCATTTAACGAAAGACAGGGTAGCAATTGAGCAATCGAGCAATTGCATTATAATCATTCATTATCTTTACGATTATGGCCAATTTCCGCGACCAGGAATAATCAGAATAAGTGGATCCCGGAATGGTGCTACTGAGAAAACAAGAAGTGGTCATGGGATACAGAGGAGAAACAGGCAGGAGAGTAGCAGCAGGGGCTAAGAAGAGTGCAAAAGCAAGTGATAAAAATGAGATAAGTGAGCACATAGGAAGGTTGGGGGTCTGAGACAGAAACCACATGACGGCTTTGGCAGCTGCAACATCATCTGTTCACCCTCATGCTCTTCAAGGTGAATTGAAAAGTGGAGCTGTCACGCTCCAAAAACAAAAAATATACGAGTTGTTCACTATATTCCAATGGGCAAGTTCTCCAAGACCATAAGAGAAATTTATTTTTTTGAATACACTTTAAGGCCATTTGAATGAAAGTGTCTTGCAAATGCATAAATGTCAATGAGTGTGCAAGTCCAAGATGATGACATGGTAAAAGGAAAGCTGTTACCTTTGTGTACCGTTGACATTTTGCATGAGATATGCCAATGCTAATTAAAGTTTTTGCTAATGCAAAATTATTAAAGATTTTTTTTATTTTATTTTAAATGATTGTTTATTGCTTTAATTCTTGCAATTATTCACTTTTTGTCTGAAATAGAATTTCTACACTTTCTACTGATCAAGGCAATTAAATTATGAGAAAAGAATGAGAAAAGCATTATTAGTAGGCTTATATCCTGACTCACACCGTGCGGTTAAGCATGCTTTCGGCATTTTAAAGAGTGCCTCGATTGATGCAATGTTATACAGTACCAGTAAAATACGCCAGATCACGGTAGCCTGCCCATTTTCCACATCCTAGCACTTAGCGCTGACCTGCAAGAACTGAACCATAAAAAAATGCGTTCGGCACAGATTCCTTGGGCATGTTAGCGCCATTATCTAATTTGCATAACTGCTTCCTGAATAAAAAGAGCTAAAGCAACAGACTGCTGTAAAGAACCATCTCTAAGCTCATTTAAAAGCAAAAAAATTACAGATTCAGACCGACAGGAATAAGTAGATGAAGACTCAAATAGAAATGAGCATCAGTCGAGACGAGCAACGCGAGCAAATTTTAAAATTAGTCCAAATGTGCGTGAACGATTTAAATGACATGATAATGACCTTTTAACATCCAGATGGTATTGTTCAGTACTATGAAACATAAGTATTTTGCGATGAACTTTTGAAAAGAAAGAATTAACGGACAAGATGAGGACAATGTGATAAATGTCCGGTGGTAATTACCTGGACCATTTTAAGTCATTCGGGGTCATGGCCTTGCAATATCGGCCCTTGACCTGGACCTTGAATAATCTCATAATTATTTGGTCTCATTTGCTTAGCCTTTCATTTACAGTATGATGCTGTTTTTTAGCTGTTCCCATTCGTAAGATGTTCAGTTGAAGGTAACACATTCTAGCCCATCATTATTGAGTGTGTTTTCACCCCGCAGGAGGTATTTCTGAGATCAAATTATAGCATTATCATGTAAGAGAGCAATGTGTTGGTAATTAGAAAGAAACTCCCCTCTCTAAATTGGTGGACTATATGATAATTATTCTCGCAAGCTGATGACACCAGGCTTCTCTTAATTAAGCCATGCTAGAATTCATGTCCTGACTATTTTAAGACGCCAAACACCACAGCCACGAAATGAAACTTTAATACTTCTGACATTTGCAAAGTTTACGTTTGCTCAAACATGCCCACACACTCTTACGTGATGTGAGCAGTTTAGTCTTTCTCTCTTTTTCTAATTAAAAAAAGTAAGATTTTTATATCTTGTGTTTTTGTCTTTAACAACCATCCAAGTGTATTTGCAAACTGGAAATATATGAGGACCACTACATGAATTGTGATATGGGGTCCCTACCAATGGCAGTTTCTGTCATTTAGACAGCTAAAAGGAATAGTTCATCGAAATATGAAAATTCTCTCATGATTTACTCACCCTCATGGCATCTCATATGTATGGCTTTTTTCTTCACCTGAAAACGTGAAAAACTAATATTATATTAAAATGCAATTATGTTAACATCATGACATGTACTGTAAGCACCTAAATGCACACTTGTTGCAATGCAGCTGTCAAGAACCAATGAGATTTAACAGTATCCATGAGTACGTTTACATGCAGCCTCATAAAGCAAATATAATAAAATGTTGGGTTCTGAGGTCTGGTCAATGTTGGGATATGACGTCAGGCTGACATTGGGTTTTGACGTCAGGAAGACGTTGGGTTTTGAAGTCAGAAAGACGGTTGGTTTTGAAGTCAGGCCAACGTTGGGTTTTGACGCAAGGCCGATGTTGGGTTTTGACGTCAGTTTGACAGAATTAAGGAGATGATCGTTCTTCATTTATGTATAGTAAGACAGTTTAAGTATCGAGTGGTTTTGTTTTTGTAGGCCGATGTTGGGTTTTGACGTGAGAAAGACGTTGGGTTTTGACGTCAGAGAGACGCTGGGATTTAACGTCAGGCTGACATTGGGTTTTGATGTTAGAACGACGTTGGGTTTTGACATCAGTCCGATATTGAGTTTTGACGTCAGTCCGAAGGTGGGTTTTGACGTCAGGAAGACGTTGGTTTGTGACGTCAGGAAGATGTTGGGTTTTGACGTCAGGCTAACATTGGGTTTTGATGTCAGAACGACGTGGGGTTTAACGTCAGTCCGACATTGAGTTTTGACGTCAGTCCGAAGGTGGGTTTTAATGTCAGTCCGAAGTTTGGTTTTGACGTCAGGAAGACGTTGGGTTTTGACGTCAGAAAGACGTTGGGTTTTGACGTCAGAAAGATGTTGGGTTTTGACGTCAGGAAGACATTGGGTATTGACATCAGGCCGACATTGGGTTTTGACGTCAGGAAGATGTTGGGTTTTGACATCAGTCCGATGGTGGGTTTTGACGTCAGGAAGACGTTGGTTTTTGACGTCAGGAAGACGTTGGGTTTTGACTTCAAAAAGAAGTTTGGTTTTGACATCAGGAAGACGTTGGGTTTTGACGTCAGGAAGACGTTGGGTTTTGACGTCAGAAAGACGTTGGGGTTTGACGTCAGAAAGATGTTGGGTTTTGATGTCAGGAAGACATTGGGTTTTGATGTCAGGAAGACATTGTGTTTTGACGTCAGAAAGACATTGGGTTTTGACATCAGGAAGATGTTGGGTTTTGACGTCAGTAACGGGGGCGGAGCGGGGGGGTGGCTTTTGGGGCTCGAGCCCCGAATGTTTTGTCAAAAGCCCTGAATCTTTTCAGATCTGTAAAATGAATTCATCCAGGACGCTAGGTGGCGGCACTCAGCTTTAACTCTCCGGTCCCCCACTCAACTGAAAATGAATAAGCGATGCGTGTTGAAGGCAAAATAACATTCTGAATCTCCCCACAGTAAACGCATTTTCAAAGTGTCTTTATTATTACAGTGCCTTCGTTATTACTGTAAGTGTATATTTATAGTTATGTGATGTAAATACTGTTAAAAAGCGTCAACTGATATATTATCTGCATGGCTAACGTCCAACTTACTGTGGTGCTCTGGTCTAGTCTGCCTCATTGGTCATTGGTAACGTTGTATTTAAAGTACATTTAATAACAGTGAATTAAAACTTTGAAAAAACTTGCTCATTGTTGCATATATATACTTTTTTATAGATGGATATACGATTTATATTTTTAAAGACGTCAGAAGTAAGAAGGTGAGAAAGTATATAGTAGAGCCCGACCGATTTATCGTTTTGCCGATTTTATCGGCCGATATGAGCATGTCGCAGATATATCTGTATCGGCGTATAAGCCGCAGATATGCGCCGATATGAACGTTTGTTACAGAACACATTAAATGCATTTGAAAGATGTAAGTACTTGTTTGTCCAGCAGAGTGCGCCATACTGGTTGCTAATGGCGACCCAGATCACTCACTGTAGTGACACCATCCAATCCCCCACCCCCTTCACTTCAGTCAGTCTCTCAGTTCAGGTGGCTGCAGTCACGCAGTGTCTTCTTCACAACATTTTTACACCTGGTATTAAGACGCGCTTTGGTCGATTGGATTATAAATGGACAAGAGAGACGCATTCCCGCTTACATTTGGTGTTTTTAATCCGTCTCTTTGTCGACTTGCGAGTTAAAACGCAAGCCGGAGAAATGACGCGAGACGGAGAAATGACACGTTTAAACTACACGCAGCCGTGCACTTATATAACACTATATGAGATTACTGCTGCTTGTGTTGTTAGTTAACACGCTCATTTCAGAGCAATTGATTCAATAAGCTCGCGCAACTCTACACCCTTGCTAAATAAAAGAGGCGGAGCGAAGACGCATTAGTTTTATTAAAGTCTAAAGTTTGCACGGAACCCTGGGTTTGTGTTATAAAAACGTTGTGCACAACATTAAACATAGCGTACATTAGTATGTGCTCCGTCAAGCATTGTCTTCGTAACTGTGAGTGGCTAACTAATTTGTGAAGTACACAACTTACTGTAAAGCTAATAATCAATGACTTTATAAGTTTCTCTTTATAACGTTATTCTTGTCAAAACTGCAAATGATGCAAGTTTTATGTATTTTGTTCTCTTTGTGTTTTAAAGTTATTTATAATAAGTCAAGTTTACTGTTTAGTGCACTGATATCCAACTAATTTTGGATAACAAAGTTTATTGTTAACTTCTTGCCTATAGTACATATCTTTGTCACATCAATATAAGTGTTGGATCACCACATTTGTGAGTGATCACCACATTTGTGAGTGATCATTGCATTGCATTGTATTTATTCATAGTATATTATGTTAAAGTATATAGTGTATTCTATGTACAGTACTTTAGTATAATATACTGTAGTATATACTGAACTATAATGTACACATAAAGAATATCGGCCGATATATCGTTATCGGTCTTTTTTTACTCCCTAATATCTGTATCGGCATCGGCCCGAAAAAACGCATATCGGTCGGGCTCTAGTATATAGTTAGTTAGGTATGTTTTGTCCATATGCATTTGAAATTCGCAATGATTTTACCTCAGAAATACATTGATAGACAGTTATAAAATGTGAATCCCCAATCTCTTACATTAAAATATCCTTATGTGTGATAACTGTCAGTGCAAATAGGAAGAAAGGAGGGTGGAGAGAGATCACAGACAGACAGATAGACAGAAAGAGAGAGAAACGCTTCCATAAGCAGGTGAGAAATTGTTATGTCAATGAAGTCAAAAATTGTTATTCTTATGTAGCTTTATAGTTACTGGATTAGCCTTAAGCAAACATGTTTGCCTATTTTTGGATAAGAGAAGTTAAAGTATCATTGTCAAAATTTGTTATGTTGCAGTTTCAAAATGACAATACCAGTGTTGGGTAAGTTACTCAAAAAAGTAATTAATTACTAGTTACTAATTACATCTTCAATCATGTAATTAAATTACTTTACAAATTACTCCAAAAAGTATTTAATTATTACTAATTACTTTCTAAATCCTATTTAGTACATGATACAAGGATAGGCTTGAAATGGCTCGAAGAAACAATATATAAAAGTACATCAATTATTCTGGTCCCACTTTAGCAGGGCCGGCCCGAGGCATAAGCGAACCAAGCGGCTGCTTAGGGCCCCGCTGGCCACCAGGGGGCCCCCGCCCCAATCGTTTTTAATTTTTTTATTTTTTTTATACAATTAAATAACTTAAAAAGGTAATATAAATGGATGAATGAATGAATACGAATTTATAAATGAATAGTTAAAGACAAGAACATTTTGATTTGCAGACAACTATGTGTCTGCAGTGCTAGCGTTTTAGTCAGGCGCAACATAGACACCTGCGCCACCTGCGCGTCGGCGCGCAAGTGCACGACGTGGTCACTCACTGTAAACAATGATGAGCCATTTGACATGTCACAAAAAAGGATATATCCCTCTGGGGCCGAAAAGAGAACAAAGAAAAGGACCGAGGATGAGAAAAAAGAGCAAGATAAAGGTATGTTTGCATGATTATATACAGTATGTTTAATTTGTGTTAGTGGTGTGACAGATCGACGTTAATCCGTGACCGTGATCGACCCACGGTTCGGCTCGCATGCGCTTAAATGGTGAAAGTTTATCATTTGCACGTGTTTCAAAGGCTTGCAAAAGTTAACATTTCAAGTGATTTTAAACAATTTATCCCGCAAAAAGGCGCTAAAGTGAGCAGTATTCTGCATGCCCATGCGGTTGAAATTGTCCAGCCGAGCTCCCTTCAGAGATCAGAACACTAACACTTGATGTTTAAACTTTAGAGAGAGTTACGCTATTTTGTGTCATACTGTAGTCCATTAACATACATTTGAGGAATAGAGCACTGAAAACAACATAACGTTTTTATGCTCCGCCGTCTGTATTTCCGTCTGTGTGAGCGCGCCGCGTATAAGTGCACTTAGTAGGGCACACATGGAGAGACGAACATAAAATCTTTCTGTTCTTGACAGGGCACATACAAACAAAATGATCTCCACAGTACTCTTTTCCAATAAAAACATTTTGTTTATGTCTTTGGACGGTTTATGTGTAGATTAGGCAGAATCCAGGTCCGTGCTTCTCTTAAAGAGACAGTAACCTTAATTAACCTACTTAAGTCTGTGTCATTTAATGTTAATCAAACCTTCCAAGACAAAGAGAAAATCACTTCTGTAGCTCTAAAAAATAATAATTATATTTAATTCATACAATAAAGTGTTATGATTCATTTGATTTGATTTCTGTACCTAATGCTAATTTTAGCCCTTACTTAAAGGAATAGTCTACTCATTTTCAATATTAAAATATGTTATTACCTTAACTAAGAATTGTTGATACATCCCTCTGTCATCTGTGTGTGTGCACGTAAGCACTGGAGCGCGCTGCGACGCTTCGATAGCATTTAGCTTAGCCCCATTCATTCAATGGTACCATTTAGAGATAAAGTTAGAAGTGACCAAACACATCAACGTTTTTCCTATTTAAGACGAGCAGTTACACGAGCAAGCTCGGTGGCACAAAACAAAACGCAGCGCTTCCCCAAGCGGACCCAAAAGAGGAACTACATTCCATGGCGCAACAGCACTTTTGGGAGTATTTCGACTCGCCTGAAAAGTCCGCTCCCCTTCTCCCTCTCATAATGGGAGAGGGAGGGTGTTACTGCCCCGAGTCGAAGTACTCCCAAAAGTGCTATTACGCCATAAAATGTAGCTCATCTTTTAAATCCGCTTAGTAAAGCGCTACGTTTTATTTTGTACCACCAAACTTGCTCGTATAACTACTCGTCTTAAATAGGAAAAACGTTGATGTGTTTGGTCACTTCTAACTTTATCTCTAAATGGTAGCATTGAATGAATGGGGCTAAGCTAAATGCTATCGAAGCACTCCAGCGCTTACGTGCACGCACACAGATGATAGAGGGATGTATCAACAATTCTTAGCCAAGGTAACAACATACTTCAACATTGAAAATGAGTAGACTATTCCCCTAATGTGCAACTTTGTTCTTTTTATAAATGTTTGTAAGTAATTTCCTAATTTTTAATTAGTTTTTCCAACCCCTTATTCTGCTGATCCGAAAAATGATCAGATCTGTGCCTCAAAAACCATAATGTGATCCGAACCGTGAGTTTTGTGATCCATCACACCCCTAGCTAGCATTGCTGTATGTGTTGAAGTGAACGTTTCAACATCGGTAACGTTCCAGCTTCATAGGCAAAGCACATGCGCTCTCTGTCTAAGATCTTTGGTAAGAGATGGTATTGGACTTTATGAGAATATATACCAATACCATGTTGGGTAGGGAGATTTCTGTGATGAATATAGACTTCAATCTTATTTATATGGTGGGTGATGTAACAGTGCTATCCTCATATTTATTTATTTATTGCTTGTTGTGTAAGTAATGAAAAATTAGCAAAATAAACTCATTCTGCTCGATCAACTATGCACTTATCCAATGCTATTTTTTTCAGGAACACTGTTGCAGTACTTTGGAGCACAACCCTCTACCCGCCCCTGATGTTTCATCAAGTGTCAGTGCCTCCACAGCTGATGATGCAGCAGATGAGGTTTTTCTTGTTGGCCAATGTTAACATTCCATAGCCTGTTAATATGACCTGACACATTGAAGAATAAAGTATTTTATTTAAGTATAGATTTTTTTCATTATTTAACCTCACTGTATTCATTTATAATGTAACATTAGAGCGTGACATTTGTGTCCGCGTGGTGGGAGGGGGGCCCCCAAACACATTCTGCTTAGGGCCCCTAAGAGGCTCAGGCCGGCACTGCACTTTAGGGTTCATTTCTCTCTATTAATTAACTATTAACTACTTTTGCCTCAATATAACAAACTACTGCTTATTAATACTAAAGTAGTTGTTTATTTTAAGTATTTGTAGAAATGGGGAGGGTTAAGGGTGTAGAATAAGGTTTTGCAGAATCAGGCATTAATATGTGCTATTTAAGTAGGCCTACTAAAAAACAGTCAACATCTCAGTAATATTAATGCTAATAATCAACCAGTTAATAGTGAGAATTGTAAACTAAAACCATGTTAAATCCACTATTTATTATAGTATACATAATTGTTCTACAGTCCATAGACAGTATTTAGTTACATCAGAAGTAACTGTAATTCGATTACAAGAAAAATAAGAGTAATCCCTTACATTACTTTTTCAAGTAATTAAATTACAGTAACAAATTACTTAGTAACTAGTTAATCCCAACACTGGACAATACAGAGAACACTTAGATTAAAAAATTGTTTATAAAGCTGCCGTAAATGGAGAAAAAATATCAACAGGGGACCAAGCTTTGAAACCCCTAGATTTGGGCTAAGCCCCCAATGTCTACAATGTCTGGCTCCGCCCCTGGTCAGTAATACATTGAGTTTTGACTTCAGGCTTGCGTTGGGTTTTGACTTCAGGCCGGCGTTGAGTTTTGATGTCAGTAAGTCGTTGAGTTTTGAGGTCAGTCCGACGTTGGGTTTTGATGTCAGTAAGACGCTGGGATTTGGCATCAGAAAGACCCTGGGATTTGACGTCAGGCTGACATTGGGTTTTGATGTCAGAAAGACATTGGGTGTTGACGTCAGTCCGACGTTTAGTTTTGACATCAGTCCGATGGTGGGTTTTGACGTCAGAAAGACGTTGGTTTTTAACGTCAGGAAGACGTTGGGTTTTGACTTCAAAAAGACATTTGGTTTTGACATCAGGAAGACGTTGGGTTTTGACGTCAGGAAGACATTGGGTTTTGACGTCAGTAAGACGTTGGGTTTTGACGTCAGTAAGACGTTGGGTTTTGATGTCTGTATGATGTTTGGTTTTGACGTCAGGAAGACGTTGGGTTTTGACGTCAGAAAGACGTTGGGTTTTGACGTCAGAAAGATGTTGGGTTTTGACGTCAGGAAGAAATTGGGTATTGACATCAGGCAGACATTGGGTTTTGACGTCAGGAAGATGTTGGGTTTTGACATCAGTCCGATGGTGGGTTTTGACGTCAGGAAGATGTTGGTTTTTGACGTCAGGAAGATGTTGGGTTTTGACTTCAAAAAGACGTTTGGTTTTGACATCAGGAAGACGTTGGGTTTTGACGTCAGGAAGACGTTGGGTTTTGACGTCAGAAAGATGTTGGGTTTTGACGTCAGGAAGACATTGGGTTTTGACGTCAGAAAGACATTGGGTTTTGACATCAGGAAGATGTTGGGTTTTGACGTCAGTAATACATTGAGTTTTGACTTCAGGCTTGCGTTGGGTTTTGACTTCAGGCCGGCGTTGAGTTTTGATGTCAGTAAGTCGTTGAGTTTTGAGGTCAGTCCGACGTTGGGTTTTGATGTCAGTAAGACGCTGGGATTTGGCGTCAGAAAGACCCTGGGATTTGACGTCAGGCTGACATTGGGTTTTGATGTCAGAACGACATTGGCTGTTGACGTCAGTCCGACGTTTAGTTTTGACATCAGTCCGATGGTGGGTTTTGACGTCAGGAAGACATTGTGTTTTGACGTCAGAAAGACATTGGGTTTTGACATCAGGAAGATGTTGGGTTTTGATGTCAGTAATATGTTGAGTTTTGACTTCAGGCTGGCGTTGGGTTTTGACTTCAGGCCAGCGTTGAGTTTTGATGTCAGTAAGTCTTTGAGTTTTCAGGTCAGTCCGACGTTGGGTTTTGATGTCAGTAAGACGCTGGGTTTTGGCGTCAGAAAGACCCAGGGATTTGACGTCAGGCTGACATTGGGTTTTGATGTCAGAACAACGTTGGGTTTTGACGTCAGTCCGACGTTTAGTTTTGACATCAGTCCGATGGTGGGTTTTGACGTCAGGAAGACGTTGGTTTTTGACGTCAGGAAGACGTTGGGTTTTGACTTCAAAAAGACGTTTGGTTTTGACATCAGGAAGACATTGGGTTTTGACGTCAGGAAGACGTTGGGTTTTGACGTCAGGAAGACGTTGGGTTTTGATGTCAGTATGATGTTGGGTTTTGACATTAGGCTGACATTGGATTTTGACATCAGTTCGACGTTGGGTATTGACATCAGGCCGACATTGGATTTTGACGTCAGGAAGATGTTGGGTTTTGACATCAATTTAACGTTGGGTTTTGACGTCAGTCGACGTTGGGTTTTGACGTCAAGCCGAAGGTGAGTTTTGTCATCAGTATGATGTTGGGTTTCAACATTAGGTATAAATTATAATGTAAGAAATTAATTAAGCTTTATTTTATAATTTATAGCCACACCCCTCAAGAAAGTTATTAATGCTATTTTCTAATTGATTAAATTTAAATATTTAAGTGCAACAAGGGATTTTTTTACAGTGTAGGAATGCTAATTTTAAATGATGCAAGTGAAATCAAAAACAATATTCTCATTTATATAATCTATATGAGAACAAGCAGATGTACAGTATTTCTCTTGTCGCTTCATTAACTAAAATGAGCTGATGGTGATGTGATCTGGTGGCTCCCAGCATGTCAAAAGCAATCTAGCCTAAAGGTTGTAGATTTGCATTTCTGACTCATCGGTAAACATTGATAGTGATGTTAATGATGGGAAGCATTCCAAAGTGTCAGGGTTTAGATCGTTTTTTAAGTATTTGTTTAAAAATAACTCATTTTTAATTCATCGAGCCCTTTTTTATAAAGTAATTGTTTTACAACTGACACATGTTTTTGGGAAGCTTGCAAACAAGTAAAATGGACTAAGATGTATTTTCTTTTTCTGATGCCCTAAACAGAGCATGGCCCTAAACAACGTTTTTTTCTAAAATCTTTGCTTCATGTGAAAACTATTGACCTTCTGTAGCAAAAGCTGTTCCTAGTTGGTCTCAGACAGTCACATCTAACCTGAATTTCATTACTGTAGCTCATACTGTAACACTATGATGGGTGAACCGCAGGGGATTGCCTGATACTGTACGCCAGTACACACACACACACACACACACACACACACACACACACACACACACACACACACACACACACACACACACACACACACACACACACACAGAGACATGACCCCTGGCTGTAGTTATCATATATCATAGACTGCGACTGTATCAGAAATCACTCTCTAGATCCACAATCACTATTCCCACATTCAAATATAGTCCACTTGAAGCAATCAATGGACATAAGTATAAGCGAACCACACTTATAATTTGCCTTATGGGTATTCTCTTGCTTTTTAAGTGTACAGCTGCATCCCAACTCGAAGGTTGAATCCTTAATGATGCAGACTTCAAAGGCAAAGACATGGACTTCGAAGGATGCAGCCTCTGAAGTGAAAAAAAGCATATTGAAATTAGACGATCTAGCCAACAAATGATATTTGTTGTATATTTGTTTTTCCTACTATGGAATAGGTACCGTCAGTCAACTGTGTGGTTATGCACATTTCTTCTTTCGTGCGCGAGAGTAAAGAAACGTATATAGGTTTAGAACAACATGAGAGCGAGTAAATGGTGAGTATTTTCACTGTTGGGTGAAATGTCCCTTTAAGCATCCATTCGTTTTATCCATCGCAGCTCAAGAAAAAAAGAATGCATTATGGGAATGCATTTTAAGAAGCTTTTGAATTGGGATTGCCTTAGGCATTCAGTCAAGATGCTGTGACGCAATCGGTCTGAGAATGAAGCCTTTAGAGGACACAGCCTTTGAATTGGGACACAGCACTTCTTATTGCAGTACATTATGGTATGGGATTAATGTAGTATAGTTTTGGATATGACTACACACACTAGCACACTACCCCTATGTAGGGTACAGACGGCAATTTTAGACACAGTTTGCAACTAGCCGAAATGCCCATATTTTGAGCGAATTGCAGCCCTGATGATACAAAAATCATCATTTTGTGAACAACCTTCCATCATTTTGCTTTCAGTTCTCGGTTAAAGCCAGAATCCAGAATTACAGCATGTGTCAGGTTGTTGGAGACTGTGCAAGCAGAGAGAGCATCAAATAATAAACTCTCTATGTCAAGACTCTTGCAGCAGCTGAGATCAACCAAGTCTCAACCCGTATGATCTCTTACCTTCAAAGCTCTTTTGTGATTTCATAAGGCAGCTATGGGACTGTGTTGACAATTCCAGATTGCAGTATTAACCTCTTTGACAATCACTGGTGTCAACCCTATTGCATTTACAGCACAATTAAATTTAGATAGGCTATTCATTGTAAGTAGCCGGCACGCAAATAAAGTAAGCGATACAGACAAGGTGCATGCTTAATGTACAGTATCAGGTAACCCTTTCTCTCTAGACGTAACATTCATAACTCCAGCTCTTCACAAAACAACACATTAAAGTTAATTGACCTCAGATGATTACAGCACAGTGAGTCACGATGCAGACCAGACTCAATTGATAGTTTTTAGTCACGTGATCTACCAGGGATCTTGGAGGGCAAGAAAGCCGCAGTTTACATCGGGCTCTCCATAGAGAGACAGCACAAGCCCGTCAGTTTTCCATCTTTTTCAAGCCAAGAATATTTAAATCAACTCTCAACAAAAAAATAAGATATGTTACTGTATTTTATAGTCACTAAAACTGCCAGATTCCTGACAGACCTCCAATTTGGCAGCGTTTGCATCTATTTCGCAAACATTGCATTTTCACTCTATTCAAATCACTTTTGTAACTCTTTAGCTAACCTTAGCAGTTAGTCTAACTAATCACTGTTGTTGGTTGCCTTAGTACGTGACAAACAATCCAGGTAAGAAAATGACACAAAGATACAATGATTAACATATCCAGTGTTTACATGTATTTTAATGGCTACCATTGTTTCCCATCACTGGTAAAAGAGGCACATACGTTTATGTAAAAAATTGACAAATTCCTCCTTTCTAGGTTTTCTTCACTGATGGCATTCTGTAGAAGCATAGCCCAGGTTTGTCTCCTCATGCATTTTATTGCACAACAACTATTTAGTATTTAACCAAACCAAATTAAATAACTCTTAAAGGGGACATATAATGATTGAACGGAGTATTTATCCTTGTTCTGTGATGTGACATGTAGACAATTATTTTTTGGGGGGGTCTGTAATGCCTTAGAAGCTTTCTAAAAACCTCTCTCAGATAGCTCTATTAGGGTGGGGGATTTTAAACAATTGGTTTTGCACCTATTTGGCTCCCCCTACAGGCTTAACTTGCAATCTCATTACTGATTGGCTGACTTTGCTGCCACTCAAAAAATGTAGCCAATTATTTTAAAGTGGAGGGGCAGTTAGATGCCTGTGATGTTATAAGCATCAGTTTTTCAGATTGGGCTGTTTTCGGGCTGAAATTTCTAAAAGAGGAATTTCTATGAGACTGAGATGTTTAGCACTTTTTGTATGTTTGTGAATGTGGGTAGACTACCATTATTCAACAAAGACAAGGTAAAATGTTTTTTCATTCTCTGTCCCCTTTAACAATGGACAATGGTGGATAGTGCTCTCTTGGCTTCCAGTGGGGCATCCCTTAAGTGTGTGATGTCATAAACTATTAATAGTTTGTGTTGAAAATTAAGAGTTCATCATTTTTGTTCATCATCTAACTTCAAAAGTAAATTTATATTGTGGCAGTTTCTACAGATTATTTTAAAATGCTTGGTAAAAATCAATAGCTATTAAAGGCCCAATGTGCCTCTATCCAAAGACTGAGTGCATGCATTTTTCAGGCCAAATTTAGACTTTGTATGTGCTGCACGAGGAACTCTGTAGCACAATAATAGCAGACAGAGTGGTATGTGGGTTAGAAGGGTGATAGCTCAGATTTCTTTATTGAAACACTATTAATTTGCATACGTCTGTTTCATATCATGAGAAATAAGGCTAAACGCTGAACAAAATGCAATGAAAATTGCTACTTTAATTACTAACTGGTAAAACTGCATACCAATATAGACAGTTAATGATTTTTAACTCAATGCTGGGTAAATATTGGACAGAACACATGTTGGGTTATAAATAAACTAGGGCTGTTAAAATTAACCTGTTAATAACGTGTTAACACAAATTAATTTTAATGCCACTCATTTTATTAACTCTTTCCCCACCATTGACAAGATATCTCGTCAATCAAGAGAAAACGCTTCCCCGCCAATGACGAGTATTTCCGTCTTTCCGCAATACCGCTATTATCCACTAGGTGGCCCTTCCGCAACTTTTTAAAACCGGAAGTATTGCCCTATGGCAAGCTGCTGCATGTCTGTGTATGTTTTAAAGATCGCTTTGAATGGGATCTCTATGAAAAGTCAGTCACAAAAATGGAATTATCTCTGCTTTTTGCTCAAAATGTGGTGTTTTTGCAGAAACCTACCCATATTCAAAAGCTGATTACAAAAGAACTACTGAAGGTAGGATGAAACGTTTTTTTTAGTTTGAAAGCAGAGGGTCTGTTCTTTCATGTGGTATATTGTATGTTTATATATTTAAAGAAGAACATTTTCTGGAAGGCATTGAACTTTTGTGAAAATCATGAAAAAACGCTGGCGCTGGCTGGCAACTTTTAAAAAAAACGCTGGCGGTGAAAGAGTTAATGGGCGATTAACGCAACGCGCAATTTCTGTTTGACCCTTGGTCTAGCCCATAGTTGGATACATTGAGACACAGCCTTAGACAATAAATGTGACCTGTGCTGTCTAAATAAGTCAGAGTTTTTCAAATCGATTCCAATGCTCTAAATTTGTCAGATTTCAACAAATCATGCATTGTTTTATAGTAGAGAATGTGAAAATATAAATTACTAATTTTTGAAAATTGGCTCATTCCGACCCAATTTGCAAGCATGGGTCACAAATGATGACGCAGCAAACAGAAATGTACAAAGAAAGTGTCTTCTGAAAGGAAAATTCTTATGCAAAACAATGGCTGATGGTTCTGTTGTAAACATGCTGGTGTATACTTGCATAAAGCATCTACATTTGTCCACATCCATGTTGATGAGTATTAAAAACTTGAAAAGTGTTAAATTAAGGTACAGTGAATTTAGAACGAATAAAAATGTGCGATTAATTTGCGATTAATCACCAGTTAACTCATGACAATCATGCGATTAATCTAGATTAAATATTTTATTCAATTGACAGCCATAAAATAAACCTATGCTGGGTTATTATTATTGAAACAATCCAGCATATGTTTATTTATTAACCAATATTTAGCCAGCTTTGGGTTAAAAATATCCCAGCAGAATTTAGAGTAAAGAATTTGTTTGATTCATGTCAAAATTCTTGAGGTAAAAGGCTACGCAGACTGGGGCAAAGGGCTGTTGTAGGGATCTTACAATAAAAAATGCTCGGTTGTTTCAATCCATGGTTGGGTAAAACATGGACAAACACAACCATTGGTTTTAAATTAACCTATGCTGGGTTGTTTCAACCCAAAATGTTGTGTTATTTCAACCAATGGTTGGGTCAAATATGGTTTTGTTGAAGTTAAAGCAACAATCCATAGGCAGAGTTTAACGTTTGTGCTTGGTGAGGTAACTACCAGCAAACAAGGGTACTGCAATACTTTGAGATTAGCAAGAGAGTGCGGCTAAATTGTTTTTTTAAATATGTTTTAAATGAATTAAAACTATTTACGCCTTAATTTACTGAGTCTATCCATTAAAATATTAAGATTAGTTTTCCATTAATAGCTCATACAAAATAATAATTGGCTCTGAATTGGGGGGCAGTGTCCCCTGCCCCCTCCCCCAAACTCTGGCTATGCATAAATCGAAACTCAGTCATTGGGTTAAATTAACCCACAAAACGTCTCAGTTACGTATGTAACCCTCGTTCCCTGAAGGAAGGGAACGGAGACGTCACGTCGTGACCGACGAATTGGGAACCGCTTCGCGGGTGACCTATCTACTTCGAGAACTATCAAAAACGCCAATGAACTTGGCATGCAGGTATTTGCATAATGCCGGCGCCGCCCCGCCAGGTGCGTATATAAGGCGCAGGTGCATAATACCAAATCAGCTATATTATTGCTGAGAAGCCGAGCAACAGTGCCCGGCCTGAACAGCAATGGAACAGCAAACTGTGGCGACGGGACGTGACGTCTCCGTTCCCTTCCTTCAGGGAACGAGGGTCACATACGTAACCGAGACGTTCCCTTTCAGTCGGTCACTACGACGTCACGTCGTGACCGACGAATTGGGAATCCCTACCAAAACGCCACTGCAGCTGAACCCTTCCAGTGCCTGCAAAAGCCCTCCGCCCTCCACATAAGGGGCGGAACCTAAGGCGAATGCAGAAGGCCGGTCACTACCTGTTCCTTAACCCATGATAGTGAAGCAGCGAACTGGGAGAAGCGTCTAAACTGAGCGGAGCTAGAACACTGCGGAAGCCATCCCCTAAGAAGGTTAAATGGATGACATAAAAATATATGAAACAACCGACAGGTTGCTCAAAATAAAGTCTCTGAACAATACATGGTATGTTGAGAGATGCAGAGTAGGCTCTGCTAAGGAAAAACGTGAAGGATTAGAACCCCACGGACTCTACACACAAATGAACCCCACGTAGGGGACAAATGTGGACGCCTAGCCTACACAGGTTTACAAAGAATACATCAGTGATAGGTTGACAGCGGATGCTCCGCAACACCAGCTATCAGGGCGGTGGAGGAGAGGCAAAAACAGTTTTTTAGACGTTTTTGCCCCGATTGCCTTCCATAATGGTGCAAATGTGCAGCACCAAAATAGAGGCTCCAAGCCGACACACGAGCCGACCCTCGGCATTCTTAACTAGTTAGTAGAAAGAACCCGAGTGGAAACCGGTTCGACACGAACACTATAGAATCTTGTGAACGTATTAGGTGTCGCCCAGCCTGCAGCTCTACAAATATCTGTTAGCGAGGAACCGCGAGCCAGTGCCCAAGATGATGCCACACTGTGTGGAGACAAGGCACATTCTGCTTTTGATATGCAAGGGCTATAGTATCCACAATCCAATGGGACATCCTCTGCTTGGTGACAGCTTTTCCTTTCTGCTGACCACCGTAACAAACAAAGAGCTGATCTGAGGTCCTAAAACTTTGCGTCCTGTCTATATACACACGTAGTGCACGAACAGGGCATAACAAAGCCATGGCTGGTTCTGCCTCCTCCAAAGGCAGTGCTTGGAGATTCACCACTTGATCTCTAAAAGGAGTGGTGGGAACTTTGGGCACAAAGCCGGGCCGGGGTCTCAGTGTTACGCTGGATGCAGCCGGCCCGAACTGAAGGCACGATTCATCGACCGAAAATGCATGAATATCCCCTATCCTCTTAACAGAAGCCAAAGCAAGGAGAGTTAATGTTTTCATTGTAAGAAATTTAACACTCACACTATGCAGAGGCTCGAATGGGGCTTCCTGGAGTGATTTCAGCACCAAGGACAGGTCCCAAGGAGGAATAGAGGGGGGACGCGAAGGATTCAGTCTTCGAGCGCCTCTGAGAAATCTAATGACTAGGTCGTGCTGACCCACTGTTCTACCGTTTACGGGTAAATGGTGAGCTGATATCGCAGCTATATCGACCTTAATAGTGGATGGTGACAGCCTATTCTCCAAACGACGCTGGAGATATAAAAGCACAACACTAATCGGGCATTCTCGGGGGTTTTCACTTCGGGAAGAACACCAGTCGACAAACAGGTTCCATTTAAGCGCGTAAGCCTGTCTCGTAGACGGCGCTCGCGCAGCAGCAATAGTGTTAGATACCTCTTGCGGTAAATCACTCATATCCTCCGTGCCCCGTCCAGAGACCACACATGGAGGTTCCACAGGTCGGGGCGCGGGTGCCATAATGTGCCCTCTTGTTGAGAAAGAAGGTCCTTCCTCAGGGGAATCTTCCACGGAGGGGCTGTCGCGAGGAGAGAGAGTTCTGGAAACCAACTCCTGGTTGTCCAATACGGTGCCACCAACAGCACGCTCTCCTCGTCCTCCCGGATTTTGCATAAGGTCTGCGCAATGAGGCTCACCGTAGGGAACGCGTATTTGCGCATGTTTCGCGGCCAGCTGTGTGCCAATGCATCCACGCCGAGCGAGTCGTCGGCTAGTGAATAGAACAGGCGACAATGGGTCGTCTCTGGGGAAGCAAACAGATCTATCTGCGCTTTGCCGAAACGTCTCCAAATTTGCTGAACCGCAATGGGGTGGAGTCGCCATTCGCCGGGACGCGCAGCCCGAGAGAGCGCATCCGCCTCTACATTGAGCGTGCCCGGGATGTAAATGGCACGAAGAGACCTCAAATTCTTCTGACTCCATGTGAAGAGGTGACGGGCGAGATGCGACAGGTGACGCGAGCGTAAACCGCCTTGACGATTGATGTACGCCATGGTCGCAGTGTTGTCTGTTCGAACTAATACATCTTTGCCCCGTAACTCGTTGCTGAAACGGACGATCGCAAGATATACATACCACATTTCCCGGCATGTTATGAGCCAATGCAGCTGGGGTGTCGTCCAGACCCCCGAAGCCGCAAGACCATCGTACGTGGCCCCCTACCCCGTGTCTGACGCATCTGTGCATACTATCGCATGCCTGGAGACCTGTCTCAGAGGCACACCGGCTCGGAGAAACGCACGGTCTGACCACGGAGTGAAAGTGCGACGACACGCAGGTGTAATGATAACACGGTGAATGCCGCGCAGCCACGCTCTCCTCGGGACTCGATCGTGAAGCCAATGCTGAAGCGGTCGCATATGAAGCAGTCCGAGCGGAGTTACAGCTGCGGCTGCTGCCATATGCCCCAAAAGCTTCTGAAATTGTTTCAGCGGGACCGCGCTCTTGCTCTTGAATGTATTCAGGCAAGTCAGAATCGACTGTACACGCGCTTCTGTTAGACGAGCTGTCAAATCGATCGAGTCCAGTTCCATACCGAGAAAAGAGATTCTCTGCACGGGGCAAAGCTTGCTCTTTTCCCAGTTGACCCGAAGACCCAAACGAGCGAGGTGTTTTAAAGTTCAATTCAATTCAATTCAATTCAATTTTATTTATATAGCGCTTTTCACAAGTGTTAATTGTTGCAAAGCAGCTTTACATGAGAAGATGTAGAGGAGAACACAGAAAATCAATAGATAATATAAGAAGTAGAGAAAGCGGTTAAACCGTACAAGCGAGCATATTAATAAAGTAACGTATACAGTAAAGTGCTAAATTAAGCCAAAGTTGGCTGACTCTCCCTGGGATTAAAAACCCTCTAGGAAAAAAAACCCAATGGGAAAAAGTCCTAGAAGGACAAAAACCCTTGGGAGGAATTAATATATATTTATATATATATATATATATAGAAACGGTAGGGATAGGAGGCGAGTAAGCGAATTAAACTGGTTTAGCCGGTGGTCGTTGGTCGGGCATCGGCTGGTCATCACGTTGAAGGACAGCCAGTGGATCAGTGATGCAATGATCTTCACAGCAACCGGAACTGGGTCTGTTTGTCTCATGGTCCTCGTGGTTGAGGACGAGACAGGGAGAGAAAAACAGAATTCTATTAGCGTAGAGGCCGTTCGCATGCAATGCAAGTGTCAACATTATAGTGGTTCAAGTCGGCTCGGTTCCAGACAGGCTAACTATTGCGGCATAAGTATATTACCCATATGAGGTATGTGAGTGCTTTGTTCTGGACAAACCAACTACTGCGGGAAATGTACATATACTGGACATTTTATGTGAATGCTTTGTTAAAGAAGAATGTCTTAAGTTTAGATTTAAATTGATCGACTGTGTCTGATACTCGAACATTATTTGGTAAATCATTCCAGAGCTTAGGGGCTAAGTAGGAAAAGGATCTACCACCTTTAGACACTTTTGATATTCTAGGGATAATTAAGTGACCAGAATTTTGTGAGCGCAGTTTACGTGATGGATTGTATTCTGATAGTAGTTCTTTAATATACGAAGGCGCTAGGTCATTTAAGGCTTTGTAGGTGATTAGTAATATTTTAAATTGTATACGATATTTAACTGGTAGCCAGTGTAAAGATGCCAGAATTGGACTGATGCGGTCATACTTTTTAGATCGAGTAAGCACTCTTGCGGCGGCGTTTTGAACCAGCTGTAGCTTGTTTACCTGATTTGCATGGCATCCCCCGAGTAGTGAGTTACAATAGTCTATTCTAGAGGTCATAAAAGCATGTATAAGCTTTTCTGCGTCTGATGCAGACAGCATATGGCGTATTTTTGAGATATTTCTAAGATGGAAGAATGCTGTGCGGCAGATGTTGGCGATATGACTATCAAAAGATAGATTGCTGTCGAACATTACGCCTAAATTCTTAACCGTGGAAGATGGCACCACCGTGCAGCCATCTATGGGCAACTTGTAATCTGACATATTATGTTTGTAGCGATTCGGTTCAATAATAAGTATCTCTGTTTTATTGGAGTTTAGCATAAGAAAGTTTTGTGCCATCCAGTCCCTAATATCACTAATGCAGTCTGTTAGCTTAGAAAACTGGTGGGTTTCGCTAGGATGCGACGAGATGTAAAGCTGGGTATCATCCGCATAGCAGTGAAAACTTATGTTATGTTTCCTGATAATGTCTCCTAGAGGTAACATATATAACGAGAATAGGATAGGGCCTAAAACTGATCCCTGAGGTATGCCGTATTTAACGGGGGAGTGATATGACTCTTCCTCATTTACATAAACAAAGTGATATCGATTGGTTAGATACGATCTGAACCAGGCTAACGCCTGACCACTGATGCCAACATAGTTTTCTAGTCTATTGAGTAAGATTGTGTGATCTATTGTGTCAAAGGCTGCACTAAGGTCTAGTAATATAAGGATTGAGATTTCACCACGATCGGATGTTAATAGGAGGTCATTTGTAACTCTAAGCAGCGCTGTCTCTGTGCTATGGTGGGGCCTGAATCCTGATTGGAACTTTTCATATGTATTATTATTTTCTACGAATGTGCGTAGCTGGCTTGCCACTACTTTTTCTAATATTTTAGAAAGAAAAGGTAGATTTGAGATTGGTCTAAAGTTATTAAGATCTCCCTGGTCAAGGTTTTGCTTTTTAATGAGCGGTCTAATAACTGCTAGTTTGAAAGCTGTTGGAACGTATCCTAATTCTAGAGATGAGTTAAAGATATTAAGTACAGTGTCTGCCACTACATGAAATACCTCTTTTAGTAATTTTGTGGGAACGGGGTCTAGTATACAGGACGATGATTTGGATGACGTTACTAGTTTAGAGAGCTCTTCTATTGTAGTAGGATTAAATGACTCAAGATGTTCGTTTGGTAATCTAGAGGTAAATGTACTATTGGGTAGAGTGATGGCTGCTTGCATAGTTTCTATGTTTTCCCCAATAAACATAATTTTGTTAGTAAAGAAGTTCATGAAGTCGTCACTATTGTGTTGGAGTTTACTATTGGTTTCTGTTTGTTCTTTGTTTCTAGTCAGTTTCGCAACTGTGCTAAATAGAAAACGAGGGTTGTTATGATTTTCTTTAATAAGCGTACTGAGATAGGTAGATCTGGCAGTTTTAATAGCCTGTCTGTAGTGTTGAACACTCTCTTTCCATGCTGAACGCCATACCTCTAACTTTGTGCTTCGGTAGTTTCTTTCCATTTTTCTAGCTACTTTTTTAAGGGCTGCAGTATGATGGTCATACCATGGAGCTGGCGGTTTTTCTTTGATTCTCTTTTTTCGAATGGGAGCAACGGCATCCAACGTGCTAGAGCAGACGTTGTTCAGGTTTTCTATTATAATATCTAGATCTTCACGATTATCTGCTACATGTTTCATTTGGGACAGGTCTGGAAGAGTGCTAATAAAGCTATCTTTAGTGGTGGAAATTATTGTTCTGGCTAATCTGTAGCATGTTGTAGACTGAGCGGTCCTATCTAGAAGTATTGTGCATGACACAAGGCAATGGTCTGAAACGGCATCGCTCTGGGGTGATATTTCGATGTCATTAATATTGAGTCCGAGTGACAGAATTAAGTCTAGTGTGTGATTACGAGTATGCGTGGGCCCTGACACATTTTGTTTAATGCCGAGAGAATTTAGAACATCCATAAACGCACGTCCTAATGCATCTTTTGGATTATCCACATGGATATTAAAATCACCAACGATAAGAGCTTTATCTACAGTGACTGTAAGCTCAGATAGGAAGTCTGCTATTTCTTTAAGAAAATCTGTGTGGTGGCCTGGAGGCCTATATATTGTAGCTAAAATGAACGAAATTCGTTTGTTGTTGCGATCAGTTATTTCCATATTTAACAGTATTATTTCAAACGAATTAAATTTTAGGTTGGATTTATGGTTTACTTTGAATATTTTATTGTATATTGTAGCTACACCACCCCCTCTCCCTATTAGACGAGAAACATGTTTATAATAATAGTCTTGTGGGGTTAAATCTCAGAGTTAAATCTCTGTGATCGCACAGCGTCTGACGTGTTTGAGCTATTATTAGCCAATCGTCCAGATACGCGAGAATGCGCACACCTCTCTCTCTCAGGGGTTTTAAAGCCCCCTCCACTACTTTGGTGAATACACGGGGCGACAGAGAGAGCCCGAATGGGAGGACTTTGTACTGGTATGCTCGCCCCTCGAACGCAAAGCAGAGAAACGGCCTGTGTCGGGGGAGAATCGATACGTGAAAGTACGCGTCCTTCAGGTCGATAGATGCGAACCAATCGTTTGGACGAATGCATGGAAATATGCGTTTGGGCGTCAGCATTTTGAACGGCATTCTGTGAAGTGCACGGTTCAGCGAACGCAGGTCCAAGATCGGTCGCAAGCCGCCGCTTTTCTTGGGTACAATACAGTAAGGGCTGTAAAACCCCGACCTCATCTCGGCTGGAGGGACCGGCTGGATCGCGTCTTTCGCCAATAAGACAGCGATCTCCGCACGGAGGACGTGCGCATCGGCAGCTCTCACCGTAGTGAAACGAACGCCGGAGAATTTGGGGGGACGCCGGGCAAATTGGATCGCATAGCCGAGACGAATCGTGCGTAAAAGCCAACGCGACGGGCTGGGAAGCTGTTCCCACGCCCCCAGATACCGTGCGAGGGGGACTAAAGGCACGATCGGTGTACCCGCGGCGGGCGCAACGGAGGTGATCGCCGGTGTGTGCGTAACGGCCGCACCGACAGCAGTGTTGTGCGTGATAACACTCACCTGAGTCCGTTGCTGGGTGGTTGAGTAAGGGAGGCTCTGCTGAAGACACCTCACACCACTCAATGCACCCTCTGGCGAAGGAGGAGGGAGACGATGGGTTATGAGCCCGTAGCTGTCTCCTACCGGCTGAGAGCGCGGTGGGGTTATGAGCCCGTGCGTCGCTCTCGTTCTCCTCTGATGAGTCGGAGAACGAGGGGGGGTTATGAGCCCACTCGTGTCTCCGGCGCTCATCTGAAGACCTAGGGATGGAAGTGGAATTCGCTCTTTTTGTGGATTTGTGGGTGCCGACTGAAAAGTCGGCGGAACAGAAAAATGAAACAAAAGATTCCCCAACCGGCCCTCCTCCGGTGGGGGGAGTGGTGCTTTCACCATCTCCCGAAGAGCGATCCCTTCCATCTCTAGGTCGCCCGTCTCAGGGCCGCTTAGATCTTCTTTTACCACCCTTTGAAGCGGGCTGAGCGGGCGGGGCGGGCTGCTGACGACCGGTTCCTCGCTTCTTAGAAGAGCCCCGGGGAGGAACGGAGGCGGCCGCCGCAGGACGCCCTCGGCGAGGAGCAGGCTGAGGCGCCGACGTGGATGGGGCAGGCGCAGGACGCTTCCGACGTGGCATGATCTGAGCGATGGCCTCAGTCTGCTTCTTGGCCGCGGAGAATTGCTGCGCAAACTCCTCGACCGTCTCGCCGAACAGGCCGGTCTGGGAAACCGGAGCATTCAGGAGCCGGGTTTTATCAGCGTCCTTCATGTCCGCCAGACACAGCCAGAGATGGCGTTCCTGGACTACCAGGGTAGACATCGCACGCCCCACGGCGCGTGCGCTGACCTTGGTCGCACGAAGCGCCAGATCTGTAGCCGCACGTAGTTCGGAGAACTCCGCCGAGTCGTGACCTCCCGCGTGCAGATCCCTCAGAGCCTTAGCCTGATGAACCTGCAGCAATGCCATGGCATGCAGGGCAGAGGCTGCCTCCCCACAAGCCTTGTAAGCAGCACCGGACAGCGCCGAAGACTGCTTACAGGCCCGTGAGGGGAGAGTAGGCTGGTCCCGCCAGGAGGAAGCGACACCGGCCGGACACAACTGCATCGCGACCGGGCGCTCCACTGACGGGATACCAGTGTACCCCTTGGCATCTCCACCCTCGAGAGAGGTGAAGGCTGATACGGCCGGTTCCGGGCGGAAAACGGGGTTTTCCACGACCGCGTCAGCTCTTCATGCACCTCGGGGAAGAAAGGCACCGGGGGCGAGGACTGAGAAGCCCTGGCACCCCCGAAGAACCAATCATCGAGGCGGGACGGTTCAGGTGGGGGAGGTTTAGTCCACTCCAAGCCGACCGCCTCCGCCGCCCGAGCGAGCATGGCTGCCATCTCAGGGTCGAACGCAGAACCCGCAACCTGGCCCGAAGGCGGGAGCGGATCCGGATCGACGTCCGAGGCTGACAACCCCCCCTCCGACGTTACGGTGGACATCGCGTCAGGTGGAGGCTCGACAGAGCGCGAGGACACCGTAGAACACGGGCCGCTCGTCTCCATCGGGACCTCCGCTGGCAACGGATCAGGGCGCTGGGAGCTACTGGACGAACCAGCAGACCGACCCAGCACCGTTATACGGAGGTCATCCTTCGCCAATCTGGTAGCTGCGCCCTTAGCAGCACCAGACTGGGAAGGCGGGGGCCGTTGCCGGAGGAACGACACCCGTCTCCGCAAATCCGCTATAGTCATGCCCTCGCAGACGGGGCATGAGCTATCACGCAACGCTGCCTCTGCGTGCTGGAGCCCCAGACCCGAAAGACAACGCTTGTGGCCATCCTGGGGGGCGATGAACACACCGCATCCAGAAACGGAGCACGGACGGAAATCCATCTTTAAAAAGACGACCCCGACCGTGACACGAATGAGTGGCTGTCTTTAAAAAGACACAAAGCTCAAACGTGCTGCTCTTTTAGGGAAATCACTCTTTTGTGCGAGCTGGTGAAACACACAGGGAGAGGCAAACGCACTCACTCGAACTCAAGTCCTAAAAAAAGAGACAGAGAGAGAGAGAGAAAGGGTGGAAAAAACACTGCGAGCCTCCGCTGAGGTGTCTTTGCCCAACCAACTTCAGCGAGCTGAGATCTTTTTTCTTCCCTTCACAGAACAGGATCTACAAAGATCAGTTTTGACAGCTTCTCGTAAGCAGATGTCTGCTGCCTTCGAAGCAATAAAGCTGATTTGGTATTGTGCACCTGCGGCTTATATACGCACCTGGCGGGGCGGCGCCGGCATTATGCAAATACCTGCATGCCAAGTTCATTGGCGTTTTTATAGTTCTCAAAGTAGATAGGTCACCCGCGAAGCGGTTCCCAATTCGTCTGTCACAACGTGACGTCGTAGTGACCGACTGAAAGGGAACGTCTATATTCAACTCAACAATGGGTTGAAACAACCCAACATTTTGGGTTTAAGCAGTGGTTCTCAACTCCAGTCCTCGGGCCCCCTCCCAGAATGTTATAGATGTCTCCTTATATGAAACACCTGATTCCACTCATCAGGCTCCTTCTGGAATGTTTGGGAGGGGGACCCGAGGACTGGAGATGAGAATCACTGGGTCAACGCAATCCAGCATAGGTTAAATTACAACCCAACTGTTTCGATCCATCCTTTTTCGATCTTACAGTAGGCATATTTCACAAATGAATCTCCACTGTGTTGGAGTCAATATGGACCCAGTTAGCACACCATTTACAAAAAATCCATCCCAACCCCCAACTGCACAAAACCATTCACTCTAAAAAATATTGGGTTATTTTTAACCCTGGGCTGGGTAACTATAGGACAGAACACATTTCTGGGTTAAAGTGACCCAAATAATGGGTTGTTTTAACCCAACTTCTGGGCTGTTTCATCATGGTTGATAAACAATAACCCAGCAGTTGGGTTGAAACAACCCATTATTTGGGTCATTTTAACCCAGAAATGTGTTCTGTCCAATAGTTACCCAGCCCTGGGTTAAATATTTTTTAGAGTGTTATTACACAAAAGTATTATGCCTTTCACCCTACTGCCAAGTCTTACACAAATCTTGTCTGTTTTTTTTTCAAATGAGAGTCCTAACAACATGTAGCTTTTCTTCATCCTACACATACTTATCTAAAGGGTTGAATAAATCTCATTTATTAAATTATAGTGGATATGTCAGGAATGGTCAGGAGTTAGCCACATAAACATGCAACATATTGAACAAAGAATTGAATGTTAAATAAAAAGACTTCAGACTTAACCTATAGACATTGTACGCAATGACCCGTGTCAGGTTAATTTTGCAATGAAAAGTGCTGTCAATGTTTCTATGTTATTTATGGATCAAGAGAAAATAAAATCAAAATGGCCTTTTCCCCAAGAGACCCAAAGGCTTTGACACACAAAAAGGATAAACAAATAGAAAGCGAGGCAGTGATGCTTAAAACATAAGTGACAACCTAGTTTTAAAAACAAATACTGTACCTCAGAGAGTATAAATTAATTAATTAATTAATTAATAATTTAATTCAATCATTTAATTTACATTTGCCGTTTCCTGCAGTCCTGTTTTAAATGCATTTTTGATGCTTTTTATTTGGATAAAAGAGTCTGTCAAATGCATGTAATGTAAATGTAATCTATTGCAAATGTAATATAATGTAATTGATCCTAAAAAGCAAAAAAGCCATTACAGTAGGCCTACATACATTTCAGCAATGGGCCCATCAAAATGACTTCCAAAATTAAACAGTTAAATCCATAATGAGAACTTTCTCACTGAACGTGTGAGTACGTGCCTGTGTGTGTAGTGTTCTTTATAAAACTTTAGCCTGGCACATCGCTGCGTTCGTTTTAAACGTGTTAATTCGCACTCATTTTCACTTGCTGACTCCCGTACGTGGGAACGGGTGGGGGGGTGATGGCGAGTCTATGAAAATCCGAGTGATGGATGCTAAGGGAGTTGATGTGAGGTGAGGAGGTGGTAGGTGGAGAGAGGAGGGAAAAGGAGGGATGCGCTCTCTTGCTCTGTTGATCCACCAGAGAGAGATGGAGGTGTAAGTATTGACAGAAATGCCTCCTTCATCTCTCCGCTGACTACAGAGCACAAAGCAATTAGAGCTGTCAGTCATTACTCGGGGCATTATACTTAAATAATCGACCAATAACCGAAAGAGGTCTCCTATACCGGGCCATTCGCGTAGGGTTTTCCCTCTACGGTGTACTTCGGGGTACGTATTAAATTTATAATTTAGAGGCGCACGTCCATAATAAATTTGAAGGAAATTTCACACGGTGAAGTAAATTAAAGCGACATGAAATTGCTTAACTGAAAGATTTCTGTCTCTGTGAATTACTGTGCTTGTTATGAAGGCTTAGAATCAATAGTTCTGTTTATTTATTTTATTATAGCTCTTATTATTCTAACTACACTGGAAAAAATGGTTTGTTAGGCAATGTTCCCTTTCCTCTTTTGATCTTGCTGAACAAAACCTATTTTTATTGACAAGGCTCTTTGGCCAACCCAAGCAGAAGTATCCTGCATGCCAGACATGTCCATTGTTACTTTACTTTTCTTTATATAAAATAATAATAGTAATAATAATAATAATATGCATGTAGTTATTGCATTTTCTACAACAGTTCTTGTACTCAAATTTGATACACAAATTAGCTGATATTTAAAGTGTATGTTGCAGGTTAACCACCACTGTCGATTAATGGGTACATAAATCACTCAAGATATGTGTATAATTTTTAAAATGTCTCAAAAATGGTCTTAAAGACCACTTTTTTTACGTTTTTGGTATTAACGGTTTTTTTAATGCAATTCTGCGATGACGTCACGTTGGGGAGAAGTGGAGAAAGACTCAGCCAGAGCCATAGAGATAGATGAGACATTTATTGCTGTTTAATACTTACGTATATAATTTGGAAATCATATATACATCGTAGGAAATATATAATGTGTTATACTGCAAAGTTACCTTGCTAATTATTATTTATGATATATGTGGAGATAAATAAAACTTCGCAAATCTGCTGATTTGATCCATTCATGTCCTGACCACCAGGCTAGAGATTTTTAAACATCCTTAATCCACACTTACTAGGCAATCAAATAATATCTCAAATATATTGTTTTGTGAAATAAAAGGATGCTTTGTTATATTGTTTATGCGATTATAACGAATCACACGATCATTTTATACGCAGCAGCAGTCAGCAGCTGCAGCACACTCGGATCCGACCGCATACATACTGTAATAAACAGGCGTTCGGCGGCTTTTTACATCACGACAGGCTAAGCCATTTGAGGAGGAACCGCTCATTGATCACCGTATTTTTCTAAATCCTGTACATTTTTGGACATGACGAACAGGTTGAGCACTTTTATATACTTTATTGATCAGAGAGGCTGCCTGCACAGTTTGACCAGCGGGCTGCGGGAACCGGCGCACATCACGCCGCCAGACGGTGTTGCTTATATAACTCGAAATTTATATCTTTTTTCAGATCGGCCCGGGAAAGTCCCGACTCTATCGATTGCCATTCCGCTACTGGCTGTTAGAAAGTGAGTGCGTTTGTGTCGCTGGTCCCCGCGAACAGACGTGAAGTGCTTCACTCACCTTCCAGGATTAGAGACATGCTGCCAAAACCGTTTGTGCTGAAGATCGCATAAAGTTACACCCATTTCAGGCAGGATCATGGACCCCCTCAAGCCAGCATGCACGAGTATGTTAATTGTTTGTTTACTTTCTACACGAATATATGCTAACCTTATGCTATCTGGCTGTCTGCCTATCTCTCTATACTAGCCTATCCATCTGTCTGTCTGTCTATCTATCTGTCTATCTATCTTATCTATCTATCTATCTATCTATGTATCTATCTATCTATGTATGTATGTATGTATGTATGTATTTATCTATTATCTGCGCTATCAGAACTGTACTTTACTCGTCTTTCTATAGTCATTCTCAATGCTCTCAAGGCGGCTTTGGTCAATTCTCTCCCCAGCGTGACGTCATACAGTGCGTTGTGAGGGAAAGGAGAATCATTGCAAATTGCTGTACTTTTTCATACTTTTTCGGGTTTTGTGATACCCAACAACATAAAATACAATGGATAACAGTTTAAATGTTTATTATCAACAAGCAAATTGCACAAATTCGTTGAAAAATTTTACCTGCAAAACGCCCTTTAAGATGTTTTCAGATACTGTATAAACAGTAGCCTATGTATTGCATACAATTTCTTTTCAGGTAAGCTAAAATGTGCCTTTAGCTTTACATTAGCACATTTGCTCATTTGCTCAGTGTATTTATAACATGTTAATGTCTAAATTAAATGATAATGTGTATCATCTATAATTAAAGGAATAGTCTACTCATTTTCAATATTAAAATATGTTTTTACCTTAACTAAGAATTGTTGATACATCCCTCTATCATCTGTGTGCGTGCACGTAAGCGCTGGAGCGCACTGCAACGCTTCGAGAGCATTTAGCTTAGCCCCATTCATTCAATGGTACCATTTAGAGATAAAGTTAGAAGTGACCAAACACATCAACGTTTTTCCTATTTAAGACGAGTAGTTATACGAGCAAGTTTGGTGGTACAAAATAAAACGTAGTGCTTTTCAAAGCGGATTTAAAAGAGGACCTATATTTTATGGCGTAATAGCACTTTTGGGAGTACTTCGACTCGCCTGAAAAGTCCGCTCCCCTTCTTCCTCTCATAATGGGAGAGGGAGGGTGTTACTGCGCCGAGTCGAAGTACTCCCAAAAGTGCTATTACGCCATAAAATGTAGCTCCTCTTTTTAATCCGCTTAGAAAAGCGCTACGTTTTATTTTGTACCACCAAACTTGCTCGTATAACTACTCGTCTTAAATAAGAAAAACGTTGATGTGTTTGGTCACTTCTAACTTTATCTCTGATTGGTACCATTGAATGAATGGGGCTAAGCTAAATGCTATTGAAGCGTCACAGCGCGCTCCAGCGCTTAGGTGCACGCACACAGATGATAGAGGGATGTATCAAAAATTCTTAGTTAAGGTAATAACATATTTTAATATTGAAAATGATTAGACTATTCCTTTAACACATTTCAAATGTTTTTTTCTTGTGCAATAGCCCCAATGTCTGTTAGCATATTATGAATTTTGCCTTCCATTCTCGAAAAGAAAATTCTTTACCCCATTCATAACAGTCAATTACCCACAAACCAGCACAGGCCCCTTAATTCTCTAAAGTGATGCAGACAGACTTTGACGTATTTACATCTGCATTCGCAGGATAACCTACTGTGGGATAAATATGCAGTCCTAGGCATTTTCAGTGATGCCCCACCGCTGTGAGAGTTCAAGGAACGGAGAGGAAATTACCCTCGGCCGACTTGACTTCCTGAAAAACTGGTCAATTGCATTTCATAAGCCCAACCACAGTTTGATATCACTGGGGTTCAAAGAGAGGACTTTAGTGACGGACGCATCTGTGATGTTTAAGTGCCCTGTTCTCCACTGCTGCTGTTGTGCAGAAGAACTCGGTAACTATGTCTCTGTAACATCTGCATGAAGCCTCCCTTGTAAAGTAAATGTCAAATATGGAATAAATTGGGTCCAGTAAGCTTTGGGTTTTGAATAATAGTCCCCCATTACATCTCTTGGTTTGTCAGATATACTTACGCATTGCACAGTAAGTTGAAAAAAAAACTGCAAAAGAAATTGAAGAGGAAAGTGACAGGTGTTTATTAACCGCTAGGCATAAAGACTCTGTAATGTGAATTTCTTCTTTTATGTGTTAACAATCTATTGTTATAGTTTAAAATTCACTTATAACAAATTGTCTTCAATTAGGGGAACCTTTCCTAGAATGATTTTTAAAAAGTGTCTAATAGTTTTAAACTTTTTTGTTGACTCTCTTTTTGTGTATCTCCAGGCAGATGTGCAGTTTCAGTGATGGGGAGAAGTTCAATGAACTTTTCAATGACCAGTATCTGTAATTACATAAATTCATTATTATATTATATATTGTAAATGTGTTTTATTTTATTAAAGGTCCCGTTCTTTCTGTGTTTTTGAAGCCTTAATTGTGTTTACAGTGCGCAATATAACATGTGTTCATGTTCAGAGGTGGAAAGAGTAATAAAATATTTTACTTAAGTAAAAGTAAAGTTACTTGTCTAAAAATCTACTCAAGTAAAAGTAAAAAGTAAGTCATTTTAACTTTACTCAGAGTAAAAGTTACTTTTTTACTTTCTTGAGTAAAAGTAAGAAAAAAAATGTACTTAAGTAAAAGTACAAAAAATTACTAGATGTTTAATGTACTTAAATATTAAATATAAACCAAAAACTTGAAATTATGAAATGTAGTGGAGTAAAAATTATGATAATATGTTTTGGAATGTTTGTTTTCCAAAGAAAAACACGAATAAAATACGAATAATTGAAAATTTACTTTTATGTAGAAAGTAAAAATACTTAAGTACTATACAACTCTGCCTGCGCATTCTCGAGGACGTTCTGAAGTTATGTTTGACTTGACGTGAAGCTGCTAGACCTCGGAAGATAATGCGCATGGTGTTTAAAACGCGCCGTGCAAATGAGCGGTAAAAACCCTGTCTGCAATTTTGTACTCAAGAGAGCATGAATCCTACCTTTCATAGGAATGAAACACTCGCTTCGCGTCAGTGGAAAGTGGACGCTTAAATATGGCCAGGGGTTTCTTTCATAAGATTTGAACTGAGGTGGGTCTGCAGGGTCCGCGCCTGTCTCGTCCGTCTCCATGGTTCTTTTTGCGCGTTCCACCGCCTATCAATCATCCGTTGCGTGTCTTTATCACCTTGCTTTTTTAAATATTTTTTTACTCAGTAACGGATATGATTTAAAATGTAGCGAAGTACAATACTTCAAAACAAAACATACTTAAGTAAAAGTAACAGTACAGATTTTAAAAACTACTCAAAAAAGTAAAAGTACACAAAAAACTACTCAATTACAGTATTGTGAGTAAATGTAATTCGTTACTTTCCACCTCTGTTCATGTTTCATGTGTAAAAAAACACTTTATTTACTTATCTGTATACTGCTGTTTTCACTGTCCTAAAAACGTCTGATGTCTTTCTTGTTCTATGAAGTCCCTCCTTCAGAATTATGTAGCTTGTTTAGTGTCTTGTGATTCAATAGCAGCTTAGCTTGCTGTTAGCTTAGCTTGCCGTTAGCTTAGCTGGCGACTGACGTATTTCTGTGGGCGGAGTTTGGTCAAAAACTGTTCTACTGACGTCATTAAAGCAGGAAGTAAAGGGCTGTAGTCCAAACCGGCCATTGCTGTAGGCTTTGAAAGGCGAATCCTGTTAAAGAAAATATATCGCCTGGCAGTGAACTTTGAGCTTTATCATTTTACAGGTATTATTTATCCTCTTACAGCAGCATTACACACTAACTAGGGTTTAAAAAATGGGATCAGTAAGAATGTGACCTTTAAAAACGCTGCATTAAAGTAGGTATGATGAGAACATTTTCAAAAACCGCAAAGCTCAAAATTTATTACATAGACTAGACAGTTACCAAAAAAATAATAATAATTTAATCATTCAAATTTCAACGCTTGGTCTTTGTCTCTTTTATTGGACAGCCACAGTAGAGAAAGCAAAATATTATATCAGGTAGAGATGATATGACCAGAATCAAACCTGCATCACCCACATGAGCACCAGGGCTCAATTTGTACCAACACTTGCACTAACCAATGCACTGTGGCTCTAACAACACTAAGTAAATTGATATGATGCGTGTACTTGCATGTAAGAGAAACGAAACAGTACCACAAAAGCTGTGGTTGCTTTTCCTAATGCAATATGATAGGACTAGACAAGCCGATGCTCAACTATACAACAGTATCAAGTTCAACAACCCGTTATTGTGTGTTTTCACTTCACCGCCTGACTGCTCTCACTTTTACTATTGCACGCTCGCAAACACTCATTCTCTGGTCCTTACAACAGATGATCCATCACTCTTTTATAAGTCACTCTCCCCATAAGTGTTTTATTTATTTATAGAGATATAAATAAAATGTACATATTTATTTATTCATATACGCCGCGCAGGAACACTCATTTCTCATTTACAGAGATCAGCGAATCAAACGTGCCAGGGCAGGAATGCGGCCAAGTTGCCAGCCAATAGCGGTCAAGAGTTCAGGCCCCTGGCTCGATCCAATCCATCATGATCAAAGAATAGGCCGAGGGGAGGAAATGTGGAGGAAAAGAAGAGCAGGAAGAGGCTGGAATGAGTAATGGGAGAGTCAATGGTGTTGGCTTACACGGGAGAGAATCCTTAGTGTTGTCACTGCTTTAGCAAATATTATGCATTTTATTAAATAATACATTTATAATGAGAAATCTGTAATGTTTTGTGTAAAGGTGTCCATGAGAATTAACATAAAGTGTAAGTCATTGGAATTTCTTATCTATTGCATCAGTTTTGTTTACTGTCAGGGGTGTACAGTAGCTAGACATACTTCCAATTTATTTTTTTTAGTTATATATTTAGATGATTTTTAATTTGCTTGTATATTTGGATGTTTTGGTTAAGCTCATATGAACTGATACACCACCTAGCAGATAACTACTTTTTTTTTATCTAAGCAGAAATTACTGGAAACTGCTCTGGAAAGGGTTAATCCAATATGTCACAATTCATTTTCAAAGGGTTGGACAGTCGGGCGGAAGACAGAGTGGGCGTTATGCCACAAAACCGCTGCGGATAAGCGATAGAGAAGTCAAATGTGCCGTGTGCGGAAACATCACCGTGAGGATGGCTGCAGTCCTTGCCAGCATGGCCTATGCCAGGATCCGCCACTGGTTTTGACTTACTGATCATAAAATTGGTAAACAAATGTTATGAATGTTGAAAAGACTCATCAAGTAGGGCTGTAACAGATAAAATGCGTACAATATGTACATTGTCAGAAAAAAGAGGTTTAAAACTGTACCATTTCTGTCACTGGGGTGGTACCCTAAGGTTCTGTTTTGTACCTTTACAGATATACAAAACATAATGCCATGTTGTACCTTTTTGGGTACAGTACTGTTCCTGTTACCTTGTACAAAATTGGTCTTTAAAGGGGACATTTGACAAGACTTTTTAAGATGTCAAATAAATCTATAGTGTCCCCAGAGTGCGTATGTGAAGGCTTAGCTCAAAATACCCCACAGATCATTTATTATAGCATGTTAAAATTGCCACTATGTAGGTGTCAGAAAAGGGCCATTTTTGGGTGTCTCCTTTAAAATGCAAATGAGCTGATCTCTGCAAAAAAATGGCAGTGTCGTGGTTGGATAGTGCAGATTAAGGGGTGGTATTATCCCCTTCTGACATCACAGGGGGAGCTAAATTTCAATGACCTATTGTTCACATGCTTGCAGAGAATGGTTTACCAAAACTAAGTTACTGGGTTGATCTTTTTTTGTGATTGATAGAAGCACTGGGGACCAAATTTTTGCACTTTAACATGGAAAAAGTCAGGTTTTCATGATATGTCCCCTTTAAAGGTACACAGTAGGTATCTAGGGTATAATATTGTTTTTTCTAACGGTGTACCTGCACTCTTAAAATGGCTGGTTTATTTTTAACCCATAATGGGTAAATACATGCATATTGGGTTGTTTTGAAACCATGGGTTATAAGAGCCCAGCATTTGGTTTAAAACAATCCACCATTGGATCAATTTTGACCCAGTGGTGTGTTATGTCCAATGTTTACCCAACATGGTTTAATCCCAGCCATTTTAAGTTAGTAGAGCATTGCATTAGCAACACAAAGGTCATGGGTTTGATCCCAGGCAACACAAATATGGCGATTTTCCATTGCATAGTACCCCACCGTTTGGTTTGGTTAGGGTCAGGTCGGGTCAGCTCACCTCACTTTGGCTTGGTTAGCTTTTCCATCAAGATTAGTAACACTTTGCATTTGGGGGGATTATAGGCGTGTTGTTATATTTGCGCTGCCTGCTGCTGTATCATGCAAATGAGAGCGTCGTTGGAATGCTAAACATCCCCATACATTCATTTATTTCTCAGTCCGCCACAAAATTGACCACCACAAAGATGTTTGCACATCATGTTTATCAGTACCTCTGTACAAACACCTGTGGCGTCGTCAGTCAACGTTCTTCGCTGAGCCTTGCATATACACATATAATGTGCATGTGTGTTGCGAATGTGCCGCTACAAACTGCTAGTCTGGAATAAAACTGGTATGGTGTCCCTGATTCTCAACCTGTGGATGTTTTTCATCGCTAAACAGGAGTTTGGGAACTTATTGCAGAGCACAGATGACAACATGTTTGCTCGAGACAGCGCAGGCTAACATTAAGGTAAAGCTAATATTTGCATTATAGCAAAGACGCTGGTAGAGACCAATCAGTGATCTACAGTGTTTTCGTGTCACATTTGGTATCAGCTCTGATTGCTTGGAACCCCAACCAAGGTGGTACTAAAAAAAGTATCAGGTACTACGTACTGCACCTAGTAAAAAAGCTCCCAAAAGTAAGCTGACCCAACCCAAACCAAACTGTGGTGTACTATGTAATGGAAAAGCGCCAATACTATCATAACCTAAATTTAATATACATTTCTTTAATAAGAGCATCCTGGACCAGTTATGTGCATACAGTACAGTATATATAGAGTAATGATAAAACATGTATAGGCTAGACTGAAAGCACTGTAGGTTGCTTTGGATAAAAGCGTCTGCCAGATGCGTAAATGTAATATCATTTGGTGATATTACATTGCTTAAAGTGAATTACAGTGCATTCAAGCTACAGTACAGTATTTTATAACTACTGTATGCCCATCACCTATCAAACACCTGATCTTGAGCTATGCACCACCAGTGAAAAACAGGAAGTATACTTTTGCATGGCCTATAAATAATACAGTACAGACTAGCGACTGTTATTTACAGTTATTTAAGCACTGCTTTCACTTCATTCACTTTTTAATATTACATCCCTACATAATATAAATTCAAACTAAACAATAGTGTCAATCACAGAGTTCTCGATTCATTATGCATAAGCTTGTGTGCAATAAAGGTAACAAAGTAAAACTCAAGGATGTTCTTACATATTAATGAATTTTGCCAAGAACTGTATCCAACCCAGAGTATAAAAGAAGACCTTCAACTGAAATTACATGTGTGACCACGAGGGAAGAAACCTTTTACTTCTCATGAGAAAGAAAGCAAGCCTCAACTCTGTCTCTCTCTCACCCACTTTTTCTCTCGCTCATTAGAAGTTATTCAGCACGGATGAGACCGAGACATTCATCATTTAAACACCATTACCATAATTTTTCTATTTTGTCTTTAAAGAAGTCAAGTCCGAGATTTAAACCTTCTGCACGAGTGCTTCACGGTTATTTTAAATTCAACGCTCTATAAAGGTTGCGCACCCTCACACTTCACGATTTAACGAATACCTGATTGAATTCGTCTATGGTTCAGTCAATCATTCTGTCAATCAGCCTGTTGTTTTGTCAGTTCATTTCGTATGCCTGAAGAAGCCCTTGCTGCTGTTTAATGGAAGTGCCCAGTTCATCAGTTTTACCTCTGGCTAAATTGAGCCAAAATAGCAGGAAGTAGAAGACTAAGTAATTCTGTTCGTGATGCTCATCATTCATCACTGTCTTATTACTGATACATCTGCTGTGATGAGCTACATAAAAACTATAAACTTCACAAATCAGCTGATCTGGTTTCTTATTCATTAGTGCGACTGATAACAATTTCAAGGTTGTTGGTCCAGACCTCTCAAAACTTGCATACTAAAATATACACAGTGCCTTGCATGCACCATAAGCTGCTTGGATGAAAGCATTTGCTAAATGCATAAATGTAATTGGAGGCACTTGCTAAAGTGAGCCATTACTTTTATTATATACGAGAAACAGAATATTATACCATCACGGTGACAAGTTTTGCATGAACGAGCACCACTCACATTTCTAAATACATGTAAATCAATGAATATGTAAATTTAGAAGTGGATAGTTAATGCAAGACCATTAATCTTCCCACACTCCTACATCTACAATCTAGCATTTTTTTTTTGCTCTGAATGACCCTCTCTCTTCATCTTCCTGGACATCTTGCATTTATTTTATACCACCCTCTTCACTTTCCATCTTTTCCCCTTATTTCTTTCACTCCAGCAATGCATTTTTTTCCTGCCTCCAGAGAAATTTCGCTGCAGCTCTCATGTCTTGATGTCTCATGTTCTCCCATTCTGCCCCCAAGATCCCCCTCTCTCCTCTTTCTTACTTTCTGTCATCGTAACCCAGATATCAGCGCTTCTCTGATGTGAGCCCTGAAACCTCAGTGTGGCGCGGGGTTTAGCTCATGTTCCCTAGCTGCAATCACTCAACCACACACATAAACACACACCCACACACGCAAACACACACACGCAGTAAATGTAGGGGCTTTTTCATGGGTCCAGTGGCTTATTGCAGTCTCAACTCAATTCTCTTTTTCCATTGATCAGTCGTTCAGCACTCTCACTGGGGACTGAAATTGTAAGGAATTGAATGATTCTGGTTACATTTAATGATTCGGCTTCTGTAATGATTCAATGACCAATTTTAGTACTTGAGTACTAGAATAAATAATCCATATTGAATAATTAATAAATGTACTAAACACAAACAGTGGATGCAGGGAAAGACACTGTAATATTTTATAATGCTACTATTTGTAGATTCCACACAATACAACATTTACCTACACAGGCTTATTGGAATTACATCCCTATCGAGGGGCAACCTTCTGGTCTTTGTCGTGAAGCTAACACGGAAGTGACTTAAACTGTGATTCATCGACTGGCCACTAGAGACTGGCTCCAAAAGGGAGTCAATTATAGACCCCCCAATAAAATGCCCAACATTACAGATGAAAAAATGTGTTTACAGACTGGTACAAAAAGTGTTTTTGGTCTATATAGCTAATTGTGCCCTTCATGACAACTGTAAGGGGCCAGTCACACCAAAAGCGTTTATGGCAGTTGCATGCGCCTTTTTTGAATGATATTCTATGGGCAGGGCGCGTTTGCGCGCTGTTTATGCGCGCCGAGCGCCTTGCGGTTTTTTGCCACTTGCCGCGCACGCGTTTTTGAAGGAGCGCTGAGAGCGGAGAAGCGCCCGACGTCATTCGCGTCTTTCCATTGTCCAATCGATTGAGGGGAGAGGCGGGCCTTACGTTGTGGTGAGGGAAGTTCACAGTTGCTTTGAAGAACCGGACTCCACTCGCTCACTCTCTCCTGCGTGTTTGTGCACCTCTCATCTTCCCATCTTCAAACAAGGTCAGAGCAAGCGCCCTCTTTTTAAAGTTTCTGCTAATATGACAGCTAACAGCAAAAGAGCGCTCACGCTTCAATATTTGATTGACAAGACAGCTGACTCAGTGGTTGCTTAGCAATATGAAAAGCCGCGTCGCACTGCTCTTTTTAAAAAAAAAGGCAGTGCGTGTCGCCTTGCGTTTGCAAGCGTTTAAAGCGCTTTTGGTGTGACTGGCCCCTTAGGGGGGTGAATTGTTTAAATTATAAAGAATGCAATGATAATACGTGATGATCACACGAAAACAGGAATTCATCATACAATAAAAAAAGCAGAAATTTGTAATAATATCACGAAAAAAGAATCAAAAATGTACGTGACTATATCACGAAACCTCGTGAGACTGGGTAGGCTCCGCCTATTTTAGGCTTCAGAAATGCTCTTCACAAACCTGCGGGTGACATCACAAACACTACATTCATATTTTTTACAGTCTATTGTTCCTATGCCTACATTTCTGCATAACCTGAAACAGATAGCTCCTCTTGGTATATATTGATGCATCTTTCAGTTGGAGGCACTGTAGGCGCTTGTTTTTCTCTGTTTTGATGCAGGTTCATTCAAGGTTACAAAGTAGACAATATTGAACATTAGAGTATTCTCTTCAATTCATGCTTGTGTGACTGTGGGGGATAAACATCTGATATCTGGACTGTCAGGATTGATTGTGTCCCGCCGGGGTATGTCAAGAACTTGTGCTGTAGTTTACAGAAAGCATAATGGAGATATACAAAAGGACTGTTAAAGAAGGATCAAAATATGTTTGTATGTGTTTTATTTTGCTTAATAGATTTTGCTTTGGTGGGCAACTCTGTGCGGGCAACCCAGTGCCTGTGGGCACCATGTTGGAGACCTTTGAGATTTTTTGTCGATTTTTGAGTGCAATCTAGGGGTGAGATTGTGAATTGAACAATTCAGTCCACAGCTCACCCCTCCCTTTCGAAACGCATAGTGAAGCTACGGTAGTCGCCGCAGGACAAACACGTCATCATCTGAATCAATGTCGTGACAAAACACACTTAGAATAGTTTGAATAAGTTTAGGGCTACTGTAGAAACATGGAGGCGCGAAATGGCGACATGTAAGCGGACCCGCGGTGTATGTACTAAAGATAAAAATGGTTCATTCTTAGGTAATAAAAACAATAAATGTTATATTGTTAAGGACTTAATACACCATTTAATAAAATAGTTATTTATATTATATTGCATTTCTGTCAAAAGATCCTTTTAAAAGTTACACAATGCACAAGTACAGCATAATTTGCTTAGGCATGCTACGCTTTTGTGTGCATATGTCCATAAGTATCAAATGGCACAAATCTACAAAGACAAGCAGGTTTTAATTTGTGTGTGTCTGCTTCTTAACTTTTAAAAATCCTGTGTATAAACAAAGAAAAACAAATAGCTCTATTGGACATTCCATCCAAAGATGCAGCGATGTTATGCAGAAATGTAGGCAGTTGTTCGAATGGTGAGTGAGCCTGGGTTGACATTTAAAAATTTGGCAAACACTTTTGTCCAAAGCAACTTACATTCAATCTATACACGCTTTCATCAGACGCACGTGCGCTGACGCGATACACGTCTGGATCCGAACCTTACTTCCGGTTTCGTTTTTTTAATGGTCTGACTAGTTGCTAAACTGATCTCTTGAACAAATGCCTCGGCGAAAATAACAAATGTTTTGGTTTTCTGTGTAATCTATGTGTTGTTGTGTTTTTTTTTATATATAAATAAACTTAGTTTAAAGGAATATTCAATTTTCATTTACTCACCACCATGTCATCCAAAATGTTGATGTCTTTCTTTGTTCAGTCCAGAAGAAATTATGTTTTTTGAGGAAAACATTGCAGGATTTTTCTAATTTTAATGGATTTTAATGGACACCACCACTTAATACTTAACTCAACACTTAACAGTTTTTTTCAATGGAGTTTCAAAGGACTCTAAACGATCCCAAACGAGGCATAAGGGTCTTATCTAGCGAAACGATTGTCATTTTTGACAATAAAAATAACAAATATACACTTTTAAACCACAACTTTTCGTCTAGGTCCAGCGCGACCTAACGTAAATGCGTAGTGATGTAGAGAGGTCACGTGTTACATATATAAAACGCACATTTGCGGATCATTGTAAACAATAAACTGACACAAAGACATTAATAAGTATCATTCCACATACAACAACGTAGGAACGGTCCTCTTTCTCCACACTTGTAAACACTTGGGCGGAGTTTCGCGTTCGTCCTCTGTGACCTCTTGACGTCATGACGTATTGCGTGGGTCGCGCTGACGCTTTCAGGACGGGATCTAGACGAGAAGTTGTGGTTTGGGGGTGTATATTTGTTGTTTTTATTGTCAAAAATGACAATCGTTTCGCTAGATAAGACACTTATGCCTCGTTTGGGATTGTTTATAGTCCTTTGAAACTCCGTTGAAAAAAACTGTTAAGTGTTGAGTTAAGTGTTAAGTGGTGATGTCCATTAAAGTCCATTAAATGAGAAAAATCCTGCAATGTTTTCCTCAAAAAACATAATTTCTTCTGGACTGAACAAAGAAAGACATCAACATTTTGTATGACATGGTGGTGAGTAAATTATCTGGATTTTTTTTTTTTAAATGGAATATTCCTTTAAAGAACTTTATTGTTATTTATTCTTACTTTACTGAAAGTTACATGCGGACCACGACAGCCGCTTGTTTATGTTGTTACTGCTGAAACCATCTATACAATTTATCAATATTTCTGTTCCCTGGAGATCAAACCCATGACCTTTGCACTCTACCAATCGAGAATCAGGAACTCTACGTTGTCACTCCATTTTCCCAGATGAGAAAGACTTTCAGTCATTGCGTGAATCAATGCTTCAAGATGAAAATGATTCATTCAAAGGAACTGGTTTACACAAGAGTCATCCATTCAGAAACTGAAACATTGCTTGCTCTCTATATGCTATATGGCCTGTGGTGTGCAACCAGCATCACAAAACATACAGAAAATTACTAATTTTATGTCTTTGTTTCAGTCCAGTCTTTCTCATCACACTCAATTCAGACTGGAACCTCACAACTCAGCTAAAACATCGTTTTTTTTAGTTGTGGCACTGCAGACACTAGGAATGAGAAAAGAAGATTGAGAATCATGAACAAAGCTAAAAATCAGTTCTCGGTTCCCAACCCCAATTCTTAAACCCATTCTCGTCATCCTTCCTATCTTCAATCTTTTAAATGCCCTGGCATTTTCTCTTCCCATTCCAACAGCCATCTCTATCGCCCTTTTGCTTATTTCTCCAGCACGACTTCATCTCGTTCTTCTCTGCCTCTTTTCAATTCGCGTTGGATTTTCTGCTGTCTCTCTCACTCTTTCTCCTTCAAATCTTACAGAATGCTTTCCAATAGCCAACAGCTATATAACTTATTCAATAGCATTCGCACTCACTATGTGCACCCCCTTTAATGTTTTGCATTTGACTGCCGATCATTCCCCTAGGCTGCTGCAAGTCCTGAGCTGTTACTTTTCAAGCACAACAAATTTAACCTGGTCTAGATTCCTCTAACACACACATATTACCGCAGAAATGAGCAAACATTGGTGTGTTTGCGTGTGTGTGTGTGAGAGATTCAGGCTTGGCGATTAAATTATGCTTAAATTATCTGATCTTCTCGCTTCTGATTTTATCACTTAGCGCAGTGATATGTGGAACATGACTGCCTGACTAGCGATAAGTTAAGATGAGTTTGGATATTTAATATGGGATTGACCCTCGGTTCACAAACAGCCATCCGCAGGATTTATTTTGATGGCTGGATCTGTCTGTATGATCTCCTCTGTTCTGTGATCTTTCCATTTATTTGTGTCTGATAAGAGTGGAAATGCAACCCTCCTCTGCACCTGCTTACACAGAGTAATATAATCTGTTGCGAAGGCAAGTGAGCCGTCTACCTAGGTGACATTTTTAGATATTATAGATGTGCTAACGACACAAAGGCTTCTCCAGACAGCAGGGAGCAAAATGACACCGCCTTATAAGATACTTTGTTTAGATAAACATCAAAGACTGTCATGTACATATCCTTCAGATTTAAGGCAATAGCAGAAAGAACTCAGAAAAAGTTTTGTACAAAAAAGGCACAGATGATGGAGGTGTACAATCTCCAGTAATCTCCATAAATATTGGAAAAGAGGCACATTTTGTTGTTTTAGTTGTTTACGACGTTTTATTTCAGTTACAGTTTCCAGTTAAATATGAGTAAAAAATTAAAGTGAACGCTCTCAGCTTTACTAAGAGGGCATTCAGATCCAAATTAGATGAGGGGTTTAGAAATTACAGCCGTTTATTATGTAACTCCCCCTTTAAAAGGGGACATTTCATGAAAATCTGCCTTTTTTCATGTTTAAGTGCTATAATTGGGTCCCCAGTGCTTCTATCAACCTAGAAAATGTGAAAAAGATCAACCCAGTAACTTAGTTTTGGTAAACCATTCTCTGCAAGCATGTGGAAATATAGGTCATTGAAATTTGGTTCCCCTTGTGATTTCAGAAGGGGATATACCGCCCCTTAATCTGCACTATCCAATCACAGCACTGCCGTTTAGTGCACAAATCAACTAATTTGCATTTATAAGGACACACCCAAAAAGTGCTCACACCTAAAAGTGGCAATTTTAACATGCTATAATAAATTATCTATAGGCCTATGGTATTTTGAGCTAGAACTTGACTAGGGGTGACCCCCAATAGTTGAAGATTTGATGCATCAATAGGAGAAGCCTGATTCGATTAACAATCTCATAGTCGAATCATCGCAGATGTGTTATAAAAATGAGGATCATTACATTTTGGCCGTATATGGGTGAATATTATCTGACTTCACATATAACAGTTTTTCTCTCAATATATGAATATACAGCCTATTATGATAATGATATGCAAATAATATGTGAAGAAGTAGCTTTAATTAATATGTTTAAAATGCGTTAATAAATCCAACAAACCCACGTGACAGGGCTACTCGTCCATATGGTAAGAGGTTTCCATGCATTGCAAAGCAGTGTCTCTTTGTTTTTGCAGTTAAAAAGACAAAGCTGGCAATTCTGGCTATACTTTCATTGTTTTAACAATTTTTTTTGTTTTATTTTATTTATAAATCACTCTGGGTTTTCTGATTTAATTATTTGGCCTGTGTTTTGTTTCCGTGCACTTCAGGCATTTTACACATATTGTTTTTAAAAAAAAATTGTTGTATCAATGTTGCACTGTTGCGTGCTGGCCATGTTGCTGGCGCATGCAATTTAGCCAAATGCGCTAAGTTCTCTCTGCGTGTCATATTTAGGATCATACTTGGAGTTCATCAAACTAAACATAAAAAAATTCAACAGTTATAAGTTTAAAAATGTATTTAAAACAGGGTGGTTATCTTCTCAAAAGTTACATTTTAAAACAGGTAAGCCATTTCTGTAAATTTAGGTGATTATACAAAAAATATCTGCACAGAACCTAATTTATGCCAGACATGACTGTCTCTCTTGTGATTTAATATTATGGTCAGTGTTCACTTTCAAATGATAGAAAAGAAATTCCTGAAATAAATAATATAAGAATCATCAGGTGTTAAGTGTATACAGAGATTATCAAAATAAGCAAGCAGATATTTCTGTGCAAAATAATAAAGCATATTTGTCTGTAAAATAATTAATTTCAGTGTTTATATTGTTATAAATTAACATTTAAGGAATTGTATATAAAGCTTAGCTTTTATCATTTACAGTAACAATCACAAATTGTATTTGTCATGTTTTTCGGTCATGACTGCTTTTACGTGCTAAATCTCAAAATTATGTAAGATTGAATGTAGCCGGGGATTCCCAGCAGTGTTGTTTTTGGCAGCCCTTTTAGTTTTCGTTTTAATCTTAGTCTTTTGGACGAAAATGCTTTTAGTTTTAGTCACATTTTAGTCACTTGTAAAATTTATAGTTTTAGTCAAGTTTTAGTCGACGAAAACGCAAAAAGGTTTTAGTCAAGTTTTAGTCGACGAAAACGCAAAAAGGTTTTAGTCAAGATTAAGTCAATTTTAGTAAAAAAAGTATTTTTTAACCAATGAATTTAGGTTAAAAAGTGTGGTGTATTTAATACAATTAAAACGTGCATTAAGGTTGTCCCTGAGGGCTTGCCGTTGTTTTAGTCGGTGTGCGTTCTGCACATGTCATAAGAAAAAGTTATGAATAAAAAAGTTGAGCCTAATATACCCTCATGTTGAGTTTGTGTGTTAGGCTGTCGCTGAGACCTCGCTTATAAAGTTGAGAAACGCGTGCCTTGCCTTATTTAAATACACTACAAAAAGTATTGGAAATGGGCTTAGGTTTGACAAGTAGATACATGTAAAATCTTAAGCTTACCATGAAATGTGTCACAAGCCGATTGTCGAGTAAAATTGAATTTATATGATATCTTAACAGCGTGACTTGTTAGATACCTTTAAAAAATATTAGCGTGATGAGCCTTCAGGTGGCGCTTGAGATTGGTGGTATTCTTCCCACCTAGTTTGTGGCCACATTTACCGTCGTCTCTCAATATGCATTCCGTTTTTCTGTCTGATGGATTATACTAAAGGTATGTCCATAAATCATCTCGTCGTTTCCGTTTATTGGCGTCACTGCTACGGTCCTTCGAACTTGCCACAGCCGCAGGTGTGTTGTTGTTGTTGTTTGAAATGTGGCGCGCGTGCGCGGCATGGCGGCAGCCGGGGGGTGGGCGTGAGCGTGAGTGAGCCTGTGTTGACCCAAAACAAGGATAGAAAGCGGCAGCATTGCTGATACTTTTGAGCTAAAAACAGACAGATTTCACGCAAAATAGGCAGAAATGACATGCATTATGAACGTCAGTCTTATAATCATTTTCGGTCCGTCTCGTTTCGTCAACGAAAACTCGAAAGCGTCTCGTCATGTTTTCGTCAACTTAGAGACATTTTTAGCTAGTCATCGTCGCGTTAGCGTCATAAAAAATATGTGCGTCAACGAAATCATTTCGTTATCGTCATCGTTGACGAAAACAACACTGATTCCCAGAGGATCACATTTTTTTTATAAGTTTAGTTATCAAAATGTTTGATATAGACCGTTTCAGCAGTAACAACATAAACAAGCGGCTGCACGTAACTTCCGGTAAACTCCGCTAATAATAAATAACAACAAAGTACTTTAAACGTAGTTTATTTATATAACAAGCAAAAAAACAACACATAGATTACCTAGGAAACCAAAACATTTGTTATTTTCGATGAGGCATTTGTTCAAAAGATCAGTTTAGCAACTAGTCAGACCTTAAAAAAAACGAAACCGGAAGTAAGGTTAGGATCCAGACGTGTATCACGTGCGTCCGATGAAACCGTCTATAACAAAAAGATATGTTATATCTTTGTTTATGTTCTATGGATCATTGCTTTAATATCTTCTGAAAAGCATTTAACGAATGTTTATGTTCCCTTTCATTTTAACTTGAAAGACAGTTTTGGTCACTTTATCAGACATTTATTTCTGTGTGTTGCTTGTGAAAGAAAATAAGTTAACCATTTGTTGAGTACCTGGTGCATACATACTCTGCGAACACCAAATTTTTATTTGACATCTTAAAAAAGTCTTGTAAAATGTCCCCTTAAAAAAGGCTAAAAGTAATGGAACTGATGATTTAAAAGCTATTTTATGGACAGGTGTTGTCTATTTGTTAAATACTTTCCTAATAAATGAAGGATGTTAAAGGTCTAGAGTTGATTTTAAGTGTGGAATTTACATTTCGAAGCTTTGGCTCTGAACCCACATCATGTGGTTCATGTAGATCTCCATGCAAGTGATACAGACCATATTTAGGTTTCAAAAACACAACAAATCCATCAGTCATGCTGCGTACTGATTTATGAAAATAAACACCACAGTCTTTAATCATATTTTTAATTTCTATACAATTGCACAATTATGGCGATATCCAGATAAATGTCAATAAATATTGTTGAGTCATCTCATCAAAAAAGATAAAACTCTCCCTGAGGAGTTTCTAACTCAAATTCATATTTCCGCTATCCACTGGGTGGCGATTTTACGCAACTTAAACACTGACACATTCACTCAATACTAAAAACAGCGTGTTTTGATCAGGCTCTGAATCTGATCTCTTACAAAAGTTATTCACAAAAATGGAATTATCTCCGCTTTTAGCTGAAAATTTGAGAGGTGATAAGAGAACAAATGAAGGTAGGATGAAACTTTTTTTGTTGTTGTTGTTTGAAAGCGGATGTTCTGTTCTTTCATTTTATATTTTATGTTTATTTAAAGAAGAATTTTTTTCTGTAAGGCATTAAACTAAAACTGGGTGGCAACTTAAAAAAAACAAACGCTGATGGGGAAAGAGTTCAGCATGCTTCCAAGCATTTTTGATCATCACTTCAACAGTTGCATGATATAAATGTTAATGTAAATTAGATGAATGTTGATTTATAAAATAAACACCACAGTCTTAAATCATATTTTCATTGTGTCTGTGCTGCGTCTGTGTTGGTTGGGAACTGCGCTCTGTTTCAGTCACACTTGATTCTGAGGAACTACTTTGTTTGGCGGAGGAGTTTGTACTAATATAATTACAACTTATTTGTGTTTTATTTTAATAAAATCCCGCTAATGTTATGCATATGAAGTAACCATTTTATAAACGCAATAACCCCCGCGAAGCAGTGGGGTTACAGTGCATTTTATAACAGCTAAGTGCCTAACAACGCCCCTTAGCTGTTATAAAATGCACTGCTAACACACTGCTTCTTGGGGCTTATTGCTTTAGTAGATGCCAGATCAACATTTCGGTACATTCGGGGAAGAAGAAAAAATTCAGCAACCCAAAAATCCTGGGAATCCATATAAGGTGAATGATGGTCTTATTCTCTCCATGATAAAAAAAACTTTTATTCTAGAGCAGCACAAAGGTTATAAGTTTGATCCTAAGAAACACATTGATTTATATAAAATATACCTTAAATGCATTGCAAGAAGCTTTAGATAAAAGTGCCTTCCAAATGCGAACATTTTTAGGTAAAAAGGGTATCTTTTATTTACACTTTCTGTACCATAATGCATGATGCAAGGGGCTTATGGAAGCTTCTACACACACAAAACCCTTGTGACTGTTAAGAGTTGAAGGGCATTTCAGATTAGTTACTTTTCTTTTTTGCTTTTGCAGCCTTAGAAGCACGCTACGTATGTAGTCAGCAGGCAGCTAGACAGCTCGCTGGGGTCTTGAACAAAGCTGCATGAGAACAAGTAGGAGATGTGTGAGGTATTAAAGAAAAAAGCTAAAACTGTATGTGCCTCTGTTTGCTGTTGTGTTACCAGGTATGCATCTGTGTTCATTGCGAACATCATGTCGCGCATCAACACGCTTTCCGGTGCTGCACAACGGACACATGCTGTTTTTGCCTGAACACATGTGCGTTTGGGTGTGTTGCAGGCCAGTGGTCTGCGCATGCGCAGTCACCTCGTACGTCTCCAGGGTTGTGTTACACGAAAGCTTTAATTGACAGCTGTCAAAATCTCGTCTGCTAAGGGCTTAAAACCAGGCCGCCCAGAAGGAACAGACCTAGCATATTGAGCATATGTGTGTGAGAAAGATTAAGGGATACTAGCTTCATGTTGAGGGTAGACGCGTGGGTGATTGACAGTTTGTCCCCACCCGCATTGAGCTGATTCAATTCAGCACTAGACTGGGTTGAAATCCCCCACCCCTCGCACCACCACCACCACCACATCCCTTCATTTCCCACTCAAAATAAATCAGTTTGCTCGCCAACTGACTGAGATTTAATTCGCCCAATAGAGAAATGAATCACAAGACAAGATCCACTCCTTCGTCTCCTCCCCCCATCTCCGCTTCTATCCACAGAGCTGACAATTGCTCAAGGTGATAGATTTAAATAGTCATCTGTCTCTCTCTCACTCTCTCTCTCTCCTCTTCTCATCTCTCTCTAGTCCCATAGAGACCATTGTCATGACAGAAATAAAGAGAGACTTCTCCCTCTCCCATACACTAACATCATTCACATGAGCACACACATACAGATTTGTTTCACTAGTTTAGGAGGAAAGGGACACCTCATCGACTTTCAGTGTTTTTATATGAGACTTATGATATTTTCTATCCCCTACCCATATTTCATAACGAAATCCTCACACATACCCGTGAGCATGGCCATCCGTAGATTTAAAGTAAAACATGATTTAGACGATTTAAAAGCAATTTTTACTAGTGAGGGACGGTGACATTATTAGTATAGTGAGGAATAATTTGGCCCACATAAGTACTGTATAGCTAAACTGCACTGTAACTGTGGGTTCACACCAAATGTGAGTTCAACGATTTAAGCAAGTAAATTACATACAAAGTCAATGCAAAGACGAAGTCAGATGCTTCTTCGTGTGGGGCGATGCGAATGACGTGATATGGGCAGTCCGTTTGCGGCGTTATAAAACACGCGTTATTCTCCTCAAACACGTCTTCGCCCAAGTTGAAACTATTCAACTCGAGCGAAAAATTCGCATGACACGAAATTTTATCCCGCGAGTAATCTAGAGCGAGTAACGCGATGCCCCGTATTTGGTGTGTACGTAGAGTAAAACTGATATTAAACATATATTTTTGTTACTTTAACTTAACAAATTATGTTAAACAATTTCAACTTATCAAAAGTCAAAACTTAAAATAGTAAGTTGAATTGACTTGCATAATTAAGTTGTTTTACATTGTGCATAAATCAGTGTAACCGTAAACGTGTTTCTATTAACCTTCAAACTGCATAAAAGGAAACACATTGATTTTGCAAAAGTCCAACATATCGCTAAAAGATTTAATGCGCGCATGAGGAGGTTTTTCAGGCAATTCGAAAAAGCAATATATGCACAAATATCTAAAAATTTTCAAGTCAAGATGCATTTTCTTGATGAGCAAAATAACCTAAGAAAATAAGTCTATTTTAAGACAAAAAATATCAAATTTAAGCGAATTTGTGCTTAAAACAAGCAAAAAAAATAAATAATTGCCAATGGAATAAGAACAATTTTTTTGCTTGTTTTAAGCACTAGCCTAATTTACTTAAAGTTTATATATTTTTTTTCTAAAAACTAGACTTATTTTGCTAGGTAATTTCACTCATCAAGAAAATACCTTAATCTTAATTTAAGAATTTGTAGATTTTTTTACTAAAAAACAAGACAAAAAAACTAAGTAAGAAAGTAATTTTTTTGCAGTGTAACACCATCACTGCAAAAATGATTTTCAAGAAAAACATTTCTTAGTTTTGTTGTCTTATTTTCAGTAAAAATATCTAAAATTCCTAAATTAAGATGTATTTTCTTGATGAGCGAAATGACCTAACAAAATAAGTCTTGTTTTTAGACCAAAAATATCAAATTTAAGTGATTTTGTGAATAAAACAAGCAAAAAAATCTGCCAATGGCATAAGCAAATTTTTCTTGAATTTTTCTTGAATTTAGTGTTTAAGAAAAATGCAAGATTTTTTAGCTTACCTCATTGGCAGATATTTTTGCTTGCTTTATGCACAAAATCACTTAAATTTGATATTTTTGGTCTAAAAACTAGACTTATTTTTTGGCTCGTTTTGCTCATCAAGAAAAAGCATCTTAATTTAAGAAGTTTTAAATATTTTTACTGAAAACAAGACAAAAATACTAAGAAAATGTTTTCTGACTTATAGATGGAAATGATCACAGCACTGCTTTTTCAGCTTTGCTTACACATGCTGCTCACAAATGCAGGGTGAGTGCTCTAACCTCTTAACATCAATGCTTGAAGATTAGTGCTGCAAACCCAGTTCACGTATTCATTGTGTGAAACCGATCTTAGCAGTAATGCGTCTGAAACTGCCGAATGTAGCATCTATTTGCATATATATCTATCGTCCGAGCTGTGCAATTGTGTAGAGGAAGGCGCTAATTATATTCATAGATCCGCGTATACTAAATGAGGCAATGGTGTAGAGTTACAATCAAGCTGTTTTAAAGCATAAAAAACATTTATGTGACAGTTTTATATATGCTATTATGATGCTCAAAGATGCATTTTAAATGATAAAATTCTTGACTACAGGGAGATTCTAAGCCTTGTTAATTCTTGTGAAGGGCAATAAAAATCAAGATACGTGCAAGGGTGGGTAACATATACATCTACACCCTTACATACACATGTTACTAAAGTAGTACTTTGTTAAATTGGGCCACATTGATATATTTATTTGAATACATTACAAAATGCATAGTTTATTCCAAGACTGCGGACATTTTACTGGAACATTCGCAAATGAATCTTAAGTCGTTATAAGTTCAAAGAGTTCATAAACTATAAGCAAAATGATTTGATTTGGTTTGCAAATGAGTTTGAATTTGTTTCGTTTGCTGCATGCAATGAACTGTGCCAGGAATGCCATATGCACACGTCCTGTTCGTCAGTTGCACAATTGCACACACTTGATTACATCTTAAAAAAGCAGAAAGACGAAAATTAATCTATATATACACAGCAGACTTTTACCCAATTCATTATTTTAATAATTAAACGACTGCATATGCACAACTCTCTCCTCCAATACATGTAATGCAAATGAATCTCCCTGACCTTCTATTTAGTCAATTCAATCAAAAGTTCAGCGCTGAATGAACAAACGGAGCTCCATTAGCATGGCCTATTCATCAGAGCCACCTGATACACACTATTACCATGACAAATCCTCATGGATGCTTGGGTCTGCACCACTTTATAATCGATTTTAATACACCGGTGACTGGGCTGTGAGTCATTGCCTATCAGTTTCACTACGCTGGCTAAACAAGAGTTAAACGTGACATTATTAAGCCCGAATATTTTCGTTAAAGACCCATGAAAATGTTTGAAGAAAATCAATTATTGTTTGTGCGAAATTGCTCATTTAGAATGTGAGAATTAGCAGAGATAATAAGCAGGCTGTGTTTTTGTTTAATTTAAAAAGTTTAAGTTCAGTATAAAAACAAAATAAATCATCTGTTAATGGGTCCCCCAAATTTAGGTGGCAAGACTCCTAATTTAAGAAGCCAAGTAAAATAAACAGTCTGTTATTTAAGCTTTAATTATCACTTTGAATGCTGCCTGCCAACTTAAAACCACATGAAAATGCTGGACTGTTTAATTCCTTGGCCTTACTAATTTTTGGTCAGCAAATATTTGATTTTAATGACTGGAGAAATATTTTAGTTACTCAAGTTTAATATTCAGAGATAACTAGAATAAGCCGTTAATATTGTTGTGTTTGACAGAGCAACATTTGCACACCCAATACCACAAGTTACCAAGACAGTCTATTAATGCAAACAATGGAAGAAGAGAGAAGACGAAATTATTTAATTCTGCACCGACATTCTCACTCTCTACATCTTTATAAATGCACATGCAAAAAAAAGAGAAAGGTAGAATGTCAGCATTTAACAACATTTTTCCTCACTTCTATGTTCGTCATCTCAAGGACAAAAATACACACTTTTGGGCAGGTTTGAATGTGTGCTTGACAGTTTGACCAAATTATAGTCTCTTGCTTGTTTTTCCTCCCTCTCTCTCCCATCATGCACTGCAATAATCTACTAAAGAAAAAACGTCAGAGATCATACTCACAAAAACAGCATGAAATGAAATATTTTTATGATGCATGACAGCATTGACATGACTGTCACTCACATACACCGTCTACAGTTCAATTGTCATTTAATTATATAATGGTAAGAGTGTTTTTGAGCTTCATGTATCACCGTCTGACCTTCGATTGATCTGACAGGTGCTCTTCCCGCTCGCACCCCATGAGTCCCCTGGATTAATGGTGCTCTCACTAGAGCTTTTGTGACAAGGGCCTGATCCTCAATCCCAGCGTGATAGATTCAGATCTCCCTTTTACTAGCAAACATGCCTCATTGGCCAAATGAGCTTCCAGCACTTGTCAAAGAGATTTCTTACAAGGGGTAAGATCATTGTGATAAGTTACAAGCACAATTCTACCCTACTCTTAATCGAAATCTTGTTTTTAATAAAAAAACACAAAACTTGTACATTAAAAGATTCTTAATATAAGGTTAATTTCCCTGTAAAGCAAAAAAATGCCATAGGCAATACATATTAAAGAAATTTTACAAGAATATTTTGCATTGCTGTTATTTTTTCAAAGCATTAAACTTACAAAACATATTTAGTTACATTAATATTTGAAGGTATTCAAGAATTAATCATGCAAGCTAATAGCGCTGTTTATTTTCATTTACAAAGATAAATGTGATGTGGCCTGATTAAAGGAATATTCCATTTTCTTAAAAGAAAAATCCAGATAATTTGCTCACCACCATGTCATCCGGAGTGTTGATGTCTTTCTTTGTTCGGTCGAGAAGAAATTGTGTTTTTTGAGGAAGACATTGCAGGATTTTTCTAATTTTGATGGACTTTGGTAGACACCAACAATCAACACCCAACTCAACACGTAACAGTTTCCTCAACGGAGCCTCAAAGGACCACAAACAATCCCAAACGAGGCACAAGTGTCTTATACAAAACGATTGTCGTTTTTGACAGGAAAAATGACAAATATACACTTTTAAAGCACAACTTTGTTGTGACACGACGCAATACGTCATCACGTCAAGAGGTCACAGAAGACGAACGCGAAACTCCGCCCCAGTGTTTACAAGTGTGTTGAAAGAGGACCGTTCCTACGTTGTTGTATGTCAACTGATACTAATTAATGTCTTTGTGTCAGTTTATTGTTTACAATGGTCCGCAAATGTGCGTTTTATATATGTAACACGTGACCTCCCTACGTCACTACGCATTTACATTAGGTCACGCTGGACCGGACCTAGTTGAAAAGTTGTGGTTTAAAAGAGCATATTTTTTATTTTTCTTGACAAAAATGACAATCGTTTCGCTAGATAAGACCCTTATGCCTCGTTTGGGATTGTTTATAGTCCTTTGAAACACCATTGAAAAAAACTGTTACGTGTTGAGTTAAGTGTTAATTGTTGGTGTCTATTAAAGTCCATTAAAATGAGATAAATCCTGCAATGTTTTCCTCAAAAAACATAATTTCTTCTCGACTGAACAAAGAAAGACATCAACATTTTGGATGACATGGTGGTGAGTAAATTATCTGGATTTTTCTTTTAAAATAAGAAAGTAATTTTGTGATAACTTTGTCAAGAAAACAGTAAAAAACATTCTGTGAAAATGTTACATTGCAATTCGTACGTAATTTACAAGGTGGCTAATTCGTATACTTTGTACGACCACATTTGTACGTTTTGTGCAATTTGCCTTTGCCACCTATGACTTTAGGGTTAGGGGTGGAGTTAAGTGCTCATGATAGCTCTGCATAGGTCGTATGACGTAGAGCTTCAACACTGTAGGCTATGTGTTGGATTTCATTCATACTTCCGCATCATTGTCGACGTGCAATTACACATGTAGACTGCTAGTTGGCAGTATCCAACTGTGTAACCCACAGTAGCAGTGCAACAACGAAAGAACAAGCAGTTTGGCCAGTAAACCTATAAAAGAAGAAAAAGAAGAAGCTTGTTGTGTATGAATTGAGATGACCAGCAGTGATTGGAGTAAATAGACAGCAACTTTTGTTGCAGGTTGAGTTAAATCACTCCTCAACTTGGCCCATCTGGGTGATTCTCGCGAAATTAGACTTATAAGGTGTCATGAAACATTTTGATAAAAAAAATTAAATGCTATCAAAATAAAAAGCATACAGTAACAAACATCTCTATTTTGCACATGATTTCAAATGACATCATACAAACCAATTTTTTTTCTTCCACATTTAAGGGAAAAGTTTTCATTACCGCAACGTGTCCATGACTGGATTTGGGTTCTTTGACATGGAAATATTTATAATTAAAAAATCTATGAGTGTATGTTATACAATAAACATTTATAGTAAAGAAACATGTGGTATTTGGTGATCATTGGTAAATATAGAGACAATAGTAAGGAATAAATATGTGTCCAAGACCAATTTTCTCATCCTCCGCAACAATTTTCAAGCATTGTTTAAGCCCTCAAGGAACTAACATTTAAAAAAAAAAAAAATTGTTGGAAGGGACATAATTGATTGTGACACTCAAGATGGCTACCAGGTAAGCAGTTCTTATTTTTTCTTTCCAGATAAAAGTTAAAATTTTGTTTGTCATAATACCTAGACAACTTTTTATTTCTCATTACCGAAACATGAGTTTGTAAATGCATATATTTAATGTAATATCATGTTGCGGTAATGATCATTTTTAATAATGATAATCTAAAAAAAAAATGTAAATAATTCTTTAGGAAATATGGTTATAATAAGTTCAAACCTTAATCTTATATGTGCAAAAAAAAAAAATGGCTTCAAGGGCTTTTTAAAAATTCTGATGGACACTTCTAAATCTGGATTTCGTGAGAATCACCTATCTTTGTTCTTACGGTCGCAAGTGGTGCCTATGAAGTAATGCGAAGCAGATTTTTTGGACCTGACCAGAGGGGCGTTCTATCGACTATAAATTACGCATTGGGGTGGGGCTTTACTATTGGTTTTCTTTTCTAATAATCTTACAAATCAGCCAACTTGTAAAATACGTACAAATTCCTATGAGATCAGGCTGAAGCTTGAAATCTTCAATATTGACTGAATAAGACCCTGCTAAGAATAGAAAGTAAATTAGTAAAACCAAACTTTGATGCTCCTTATCTATTAAAGATTATGTTATTAATTAGATTATGAGTCATTAACCTGGATTTCACAGACAGGGTCACAATTATGCGAAACATGCCCAACAATTTGCACGGTTTGCAGCTTGGTTTTGAGCGCTATAGGTTATTGAGGATGTCGAACATTACTGCCTAACTGTACAGCCTCGTTCCACCAAATCCAGACATCTGAATTGGGTCTTTAAAATGCTAAACATGTGCTTGACTGTACTGCGGGTCTGGATATGTGCCCAGTTACCATGTTGTTCTTTATTATTCGATTACTGCTGCTGTTATTATCACTAGAAAATGTGCAGTAGCTTTCCTTATGAATAAAATTACATTTGCTGCCTCTCCTTGTCTTCTGTGAATGGAAAAGCACAATAATTTCACCAATTCTTAGTGTGCAACGTAATTTAAATACAGTGCATCACTATTTCAGTGTATTTAGCATCAGGTTAAGGCTTTTAAGGCAGTTATTGATTCAATGGCAACGTACAGATCAGTGTGATATAAGTACAAATAACGCCAGAGATTTATTGCTACCAACAATTAATCTCATTGGTTCTTACGTGTCATATATTGGTTCTTGCATGAAGATATTAACCAACTGGAATCATAATGATAAATGTATTTGCTTTTTGGAGCTTCACAATGTTAAATAAAGTATGCAAAAATGACAAAATTATTTAGTCAGTTTGCCCCCTCCTCTTTTAAACACCCTCCCCCATGCACACATACTCTCTCTATTGCTCACATACGCTGTCACTTTCCCCTAACCTTCTTCTAAAATAATGTTATCTGTTGCAAGAAGGCAGCCGGCACCCAATCTGCATGTAAATGTCAAGTCATTTTGCACTTTAATGAGAAGGACAGAGAATCTCCTCTTTCCAAGCCTGTCACGGCTGAGGGGTTTTCGTCAAACGCTCCCATCGATCTCATCCAGCATGGGCAGCGGTGCAACATAGCAGGGGTCATAGCCCATCACAGGCATCTATCACAACAAACACTAACTGTGGCCTGTAAGAAGGTACTCATCTTTCACCTTGCAGGTTTGGAGAACATGGATGAAACAGGTCATTCAATTTACAGGTAGTGCTGATAAGGACATCAAAAGTGCCAGAGAACCAAATAAAGCCTACATTTTAAAGTTTAACACAAGATGCTTGTGAGAATTTCAGCTACTGTAACTGTAAAGATGTGTGAAGTTCGAGAATGTGCTGTAATGTGTGTATGAACAATTACACATGGAGATGGTGGAAATGCAAAGGGTTTAAATTTAGAAAGGATTTAAAATAGACAGGGTTGAAATTATATCATCATTTAAAACATCTCGAAAGTTAGTGGAAGAATATTCTTTGCTGCTCGTTCATTATCTCTCTCTCTCTGCAGATTCACTTAAAATAAATTTAACTTATTAAACATTTAATTCTTATTTAGATGATGTGGTTGTAACCAGGGGCGATTCCCTAAGGGGGAAATCAGCTTTGTTTTTAGTATGAGATGTGGCAAAGAGTAATATCTCCTACTAGGTTTGTGAGCACTCACATTATCCAAACCAAACCGTGCCCAAGTGCATTTGACCCCCAAAACCTGGTTCATTTGAGTATATAAAGGACGAGACGTCAATTGTGCGACCACTTGCCTTTATTTGCCTTTGTAAAAACCTTCTGATGTGCACAGCAGGGCTATGTAAATGTCTGAGTGGCAAGAGCAATAGATTGACTAAGCATTATGAAGGACAATATATAATGACAGGAAAAATGGTTTGTGCGCCTAGCACAGAGTCTAAAGCAGGGATTCCCAAAGTGTGGTACGCGCACCCCCAGGGGTACGCAAGCTGCCACCAGGGGGTGCGCGAGAGGAAAAATGTAATGGCGGTCTGTTTCTTTAATACAATAAAAAATAAAAAAATGAACAGTAAACATTTCCTTTGTAATCGCTTTTATTTTAAATAAAAACTTTATTAGTTTTTGAAAGAAACGTAGAAGCCAGCTGCTGTCTTTTTCTACGCACTGCTCTTCTGTTATGCACTGCAGCCGCTATGTGCGTGCTAACTCATTTCATTCATTCCATATATATTATAAATATGCTTAACTGGCTAAAATCAGGAAAACTGTCAAGTGGGATGTCTTATGATAAAGTTGTTAGTCACGAAGGAGGAGAGGGACCAAAAGAGAGAGACTTTTTTATGGCAAAAATAGAAATAATGAAATGTGACGAGACATGGGCGCGTTTAATGCACAGGATACGCGAGCAATGTGTTTTCATGCATGGTAGAGAGACCGCTAATGAATTATATAATAAAATACATAAATACTTACAGACACTGCAGAAAACTTATTAAAAGCTTTCATTTAATTTTGTTTGAAAATTGAGCTGTTATAATGAATCTGCAAACAATTATACACCTTTTGTGCGAACAGTAAAGGCTTTCGTTAAAGTGTTTGATGGGTCTGCACGTGACGCAGGCATCTTGAGGGAGAGCGCTCCGGTAAACACGAGGAAAGCTCTCATATGTCATCTATTAGCTGGCGGCAGTAAGTGTAAGTTTTTTACCGTAGTAAACTCGAATGGTGTCTAAATATCACAGTGGTTAAACGCATACACGGGGGCGCGCATCATCTACGCTGAGCGTAGCTGCGTCTGGTCGTAGTTTCAGACGGTGCAACAGGCGTAAATATTTTTCACAATGTTAAACGTAGCTAAGCCCGACGTAGGACTTACACCCAACTTCTTAACGCTGGTGCAACCGGCCCCTAGTTATTTGCACATGATTAAACACGAGTCTTTATGGCGAGAAAACAAAGCTTATTTACGGGTTGTTTTTTTTTTAGTGGGGATTGGGGGTACGCCAACCAGGTTGGGACATAGAAGGGGGTGCGCAGGAAAAAAAGTTTGGGAACCCCTGGTCTAAAGGGTTGTTCCTATTCCCTTAATGAGTGTGTTTGGGGAATGACATGCAATAAACCAAAGAGAGTCTCATCTCCCATCCCCTTTAAAAGCCAGTTGCACTTGCGCCATACCGATTCCTTATTTACAAGGCGGAATTTGTAAAATGAAAAACTAAGCAGTGGAAGAAGACCACAAGTTTAAGATTGATTTTTGAGAAAATTGTGTTGTTTTTATTTTTATTAAAACTTATTTTTGTATTAAAGCCGTTGTTTTTTTTTAAAGTCATTTTCTTGCAGTCATGGAAGTAAAAACAGCAGGCTTTTATTTGCGGTAAATGTATTGATAGCCTACATGATCAGTGTAATCTCAAATAATAATTTACAAATATGCAAAAAAAGGTTTGTACTCTAAAAATACTTTATTTGTAACAAACAGGAGATAAAGAATTTACAAACGTGTTGAGAGCCGAAATGTTTTTAGCAAATGTTTTAAAAAGTATTACTTAAAAAAGGTTCTCATTTTATCATGTCCAGAGGTACAAAGTCTTCATATACACTAAATCCGTGGGTAGCATAAAAAAACATTTTAAAATAAATGCAATATTTGCATTTGTTTAAATCAAAACATTAAATTACTTACCAGGCTACAGGTGAAGCAGCTCTTTACACCTTCTAACGTCTCATTATCAGTCCTTATTTATGTCCAAGAGACTCAATAATATTCTTTTATATTTTAATCCTTTAATTTTTCGTATTTAAAAATGTTTGTGTGCTGCTGCGCATCCATGTGTGTGATAAGCAAATGCACGTTGCCGTCCCGTTTATAGGCGCATCTTACTAATGCGCTCTTTAAATAACAAAAACAATATTGCACCATTGACTTTTGACCAAATTTGACATAGACCAAGTATTAGTTGGTCAATAGCGTAGTCTATTTTAGTTGCCTCGAAATAGCAACATGCAACAATGCGCCTGAACACATCTCGTTTTCAGACCAGAACGCCCATGGGCGCAAAAAATAGGCACAAATGCATTTGCTATTTAAACAACGTGGTGCTATTAAGCGTGAAAATGATAACTGCGCCGGGTTGAAAGTAGCAAAAACACTTGCAATCACACCCAGGCACGGTTTGGTCCGGTTAGGTATACTGTGAGTGCGCCTTTAAATTGTGCCTGACTTACATTTTTTTTTACATACAGTATATTGTGTTCCTCTGGGTCAATAAGTAGGCGATTGTGTTAGCAATGCAAAAGCCAGGTTTGCATCCCAGGGAATACACATTCTGATAAAAGTTAATGCATTTTAAGTTGTTTTAGGATAAAAGTGTCTGGAAAGAGCATAAATGTAAATGTTTGTGTATCAGCATATTTGGTTCATAAGTGAATTCACTTAGGCTCTTGCCACTGAAAAAACACAATTCAATTCAATCCGATAATGAACATTTATCATGTGAGCAAAGATGTAATGATAAAAATAAGAACAAATTACTTTAATTTTTTAAGAATTTTAATTATGTATGAAGTGGAATCTTCGTATAAATCTTAAAGCTGCCAAATAATGTATTAATACAATAAGTTACATTCTTCTGTAATACCTACATAGAAGGTATGTGACTTCATTAAATGCAAAAATGATCCAGAGACGCTTTTACATGTTTATTTACAACCCTGCGATTTGTCTTCAGAATTAAATGGTCTATTATTAAATTATTTGAAGGGTCATGAATGGCTGTTTCTCAGAGATGGCTGTTTCTCAGAGGGCTTATTACAGTAGCTCTGTGTGTGTGCAGACAGACCACACAAAGATACAGATTTTGAGGAATAATCAATGATTCGGAGATTGGAAATGGATGTTTCTGTGTGGTGTTTTTTTTAGTATGCAAACTGTAACGTCAATAATTGAACTTTAGCCTAAACACTAGCATATAGCATAGCGTTAACTTAGCCTTAAAACTTTGTTTTTGACATTGTAACAACATTGTAATTAATTTAATTTAAAGATTGAGGCTTATGATATGTCATTACCATGTACAGAACTCTTATTATTCATGTATATGTAGGTAAATACAGTTTTACAGCACCTTTAATAGTTCAGCTGCTTTTATAAGTAAATCCAAATACTGTAGATTGCCCAGTCACAATTTTAAGATTAGAGTCCCTGCAGGATTTTATGATTTTTGATTACGATTTAACCCCCCAAAATGTTTTTGCCAAAGGTAAACGTGTAATATGAGCACGATAATGTCTTATTTTAGAGATCACAGAAGACTCGATTGATAAGTCAGATATAGACTGTGTGGGAACCCAGTTTATGCTGCATATCCATGGCAATGAGCAAATTTGGTGATGTTCAAAATTACAGAACTGGGATGTTTTGAGTTATGTCTGGAACCACTGTGCATAATCTGTGTTGTTTTTAATTCACGACCGATATAATATTACTCTCAATTTTCAAATACAAACTGAACAGATGCTAGTGATAGGGGTGAAGCCATGCTTGGTGGCTCAAGTGCTTCATCGAGCCATCGTTTTAACAGCGCCCAAATAATCCTGAACACAGAAATGTGGAAAATCTGGCACATTTACTATATAGATTTCACAGTCTTTGCAACATGTTTCAGCAATACATTTCCAACATTTATAATGTGTTTAGAAACAATTCTCTGAAATGACACAGACATTAAGTTAATCAACTATTTGCATACTGTAAAGACTGATAATTGTCTTGTAATATTTCATTAGATAAGTAATTCATATGTTTACTAAATGTTTTCATAGAGAGCGAATTAATAATGTCTAGGTAGTAGTTTAAAAGAAGAATCATGTGCTTACCATTTTAAGTATGGGAGAGCAGGGGCGAAAGTACCATAATTCATACAAACTTAATTTTTAAAGACAACGTTTTAGACAGAGATATACACTCACCTAAAGGATTATTAGGAACACCTGTTCAATTTCTCATTAATGCAATTATCTAATCAACCAAGCACATGGCAGTTGCTTCAATGCATTTAGGGGTATGGTCCTGGTCAAGACAATCTCCTGAACTCCAATGAACGTCACTGAATGTCAGAATGGGAAAGAAGGGTGATTTAAGCAATTTTGAGCGTGGCATACCATTTCTAGGGTTTACAAAGAATGGTGTGAAAAGGAAAAACATCCAGTATGTGGCAGTCCTGTGGACGAAAATGCCTTGTTGATGCTAGAGGTCAGAGGAGAATGGGCCGACTGATTCAAGCTGATAGAAGAGCAACTTTGACTGAAATAACCACTCGTTACAACCGAGGTATGCAGCAAAGTATTTGTGAAGCCACAACACACAAAACCTTGAGGCGGATGGGCTACAACAGCAGAAGACCCCACCAGGTACCACTCATCTCCACTACAAATAGGAAAAAGAGGCTACAATTTGCATGAGCTCACCAAAATTGAACAGTTGAAGACTGGAAAAATGTTGCCTGGTCTGACGAGTAGAGTCAGAATTTGGCATAAACAGAATGAGAACATGGATCCATCATGCCTTGTTACCACTGTGCAGGCTGAAGGTGGTGGTGTAATGGTGTGGGGGATGTTTTTTTGGCACACTTAAGGCCCCTTAGTGCCAAATGGGCATTGTTTAAATGCCACGGCCTACCTGAGCATTGTTTCTGACCATGTCTATCCCTTTATGACCACCATGTACCCATCCTCTGATGGCTACTTCCAGCAGGATAATGCACCATGGCACAAAGCTTGAATCATTTCAAATTGGTTTCTTGAACATGACATTGAGTTCACTGTACTGAAATGGCCAACAAAGTCATCAGATCTCAACCCAATAGAGCATCTTTGGGAAGTGGTGGAATGGGAGCTTCGTGCCCTGGATGTGCATCCCACAAATCTCCAACTGCAAGATGCTATCCTATCAATATGAGCCAACATTTCTAAAGAATGCTTTCAGCACCTTGTTGAATCAATGCCACATAGAATTAAGGTAGTTCTGAAGGCAAAAGGGGATCAAACACAGTATTAGTATGGTGTTCCCATTCCCAATAATTCTTTAGGTGAGTGTATTTTTGCTGTGGTCAGTAACTCACAAGTGTTATCTATCAATACCAGGTAAAATTTCTGAACAAATTTAAAATGACTTCAGTATAATTTCACTTTAAAGATTCACTTTTAGTGCACTGTTACTTTCAACACTTAGGTGGGACGAAAGTAACACCTGGGTCAAAAGTAACACAAAAGTTTACTAACTGTTTTTAGTAAATATACCTGATTATGACCTTGTTAATATGTAACTGCAAACATATTTTGTTGTTTATCTTTGCAAAAAAATAATTGAATTACATTTTCATTTTAAATTTTTATTTCATCAAATGTTTCAAAAGCAATCTGACATCTCAAGCTTGATATGTAGAAAAAAAATGAAATTAAATCAAATTAAAATATGATACATTTTCAGCATAATGCAACTGTATTAGCAGCCACCAGCTTTCGTCCCGAAAGACATTTAAACTTGATTAACTTTTATTTTAAAAAACTCTGAGATGGCAAACTCAGCACTAAATAACCTGTAGATTACTACTGTAACACATGAAATGGGAAACACAACGTGTTATAAGAAAAAATTACCGCTTTAGGAATTAACTTATGGTTGAAGCTTGAAACTAGACGCACAAAACGATGACGAAATAATGTGATATTTGTCAGCTTGGTCAAGGGTTACATGCTAAAGATGCTCATCATAGATCATAGTTTGAAATGCAAATGAAGTCAGGGCTTTGAGAAAATTGCTTTGTTACTTTCGTCCAGTGTTACTTTTGCCCCGGTTCTCCCGTAGCCTACTAAGTTTTTGCAAAAAAACCCTCAAAAATCCCCACAGTTTTTAGTGCAAGATTTAAATAAAGCCGCAGCAACATAAGCATTTTGCTGCAAAAATCATGAAAATCTGCTAAATCCCATGGGGACTGATAGAGTTAATAACAGATGTTTGGGGAGGGTGTTAAATGAAATGACAGCTAGCTCTACATGTAAATAGGGCTACAGTCGCTTATGTGTTGTTCTTTGCTTCCTCTTCCTCCATGATTACCTGCAGAGGTTACACCGCATATTCTCCTCCTGTACTGAGCGTGCCTGGAATGCAAGTCAGGGTTGACGCAAAGGATTAAGAGGCATGGGCAGAGACTAAGGTAGGACTTGTGGAAAAGTGCATATGTTGGTCTTTTTCTCTCTCTCCCCTCCCATCTTGATCTCTCTCTCTCTCTCTCTCTCTCTCTCTCTCTCTCTCTCTCTCTCTCTCTCTCTCGCTCTCTCACTTTCTCTGCGGTGGGGGCAGAGCTTTGGATGTGCTGAGTTAGCTTACGGTAACGCGGCAGCAAAGTCTCTAAGGACCCAAGCTGTGAGGTCAGAACTCTCTCTCAAACAAACGGCAGAACGCTGCATCATTACCTCTGCTAATGCTGAGCCAGTTGAAAGCCCTCCCTCCTCCTCTTTCTCACACAGCTACAACTGCAGCCTCACGGCACCTGACATTCAGCAGTAATGTATGCACTGCAGCAGAGTCAGCATTGGTCAGTGGACCTGTCAATCATGTTCATTCAAAACTCCATTTGCCATCTATTATTTAGTGTCAGGGTTAAGTACTGCAGGTGTAACCTTATCATACAGTAGATGTTATAAGTTGATTGTGCTCATACAAAATATAGCCTTATATGCAATATAAGAACAATTATTATTATTATTTTATTCTGTTTTAGTGTATCCAGTATTTCAGTATTTGGTAAATGTATAACTACATACTCTAAACCATGGATCTCCAAACCTGTTCCTAGAGGGTAGCTGCATATTGTAATTTTAATCTTACACCAACAATCCTGTGTAATAAAAGGGATACTCCAGTGTAAAATGAAAATTACCCAATGATTTACTCACCTTCAAGCCATCCTCGATGTACACGATTATCTTTTATCAGACAAACACAATTAGGGATATATTAAAAAATGCCCTTGCTCTTCCAAGCTTTATGATGATGGTACACAGGGACCAGAGAACAAGTTTTGACTTTGAAGCCCAAAAAAGTGCATTCATCCTTCACAGACGTATCCAGGGGGTAAATAGAGTCCTTCTGAGAGTAACTGATGTGATTTTGTAAGAAAAATATCCATATTAAAATTTTATAAACTGTAATAACTAGCTTCCGGAAGTGGCCAATAATACCTTCAAAATAAAAAGAGAGGAATGCATTGTGATGGATGGATGGTAAAGAAGTAGGACAAAAATGAACAAACAAATAAAAGAAAGAATGAAAAAAGAAAGAAAGAAAGAAAGAAAGAAAGAAAGAAAGAAAGAAAGAAAGAAAGAAAGAAAGGAAAGTAAATCAGGAAGAAAGGCAAGTAAAGAAGGAATGATGGAAGTGAAGTAAGGAAAGGAAAAAAAGGAAGGCAGGAAGAAGAAAAGAAAGGAAGGAAGGAAATAAGGAAATAATGTAAGGTAGAAAAGAAGAAAGAAAGAAAGAAAGAAAGAAAGAAAGAAAGAAAGAAAGAAAGAAAGAAAGAAAGAAAGAAAGAAAGAACATAAAGGAAATTAAAGTAAAGAAAGGGAAGTAAAGAAGGAAGGAAGGAAGAAAGAAAGAAAGAAAGAAAGGTAGGAGGGAGGAAAGGAGAAAAGGAACAAATTAAGGAAGGAAGGAAAGAAAGAAATGAAGGAAGAAAAGAATTAAAGAAAGAAAGAATTAATGAAAAAACAAATAATAAACGAGGAAAAGAAGAAAGAAAGAAAGAAAGAAAGAAAGAAAGAAAGAAAGAAAGAAAGAAAGAAAGAAAAAAGAAGGGAAATAAAGGAGAGAAGGAAGAAAAGGAAGTAAAGAAGGAAGAATGAAAAGAAAGTAGAGTAGGAAGGGAAGAATGGAAGGAGGAAAGATTAGGAAGAAAAGAAAGGTAAGGGAGAAAGGAAGGACAAAATAATGTAAGGTAGAAAAGAAGGAAGAAAGAAAGAAAGAGAGGAAATGAAAGTAAAGAAAGGGAAGTAAAGAAGGGAGGAAAAAAGAAAAAAGGTAGCAGGGAGGGAGGAAAGGAACAAATGAAGCAAGGAAAGAAAAAATTAATGAAGAAAAGAATTAAAGAAAAAAAGAAAGAAAGAACGAAAAAAAGGAAAGAAAGCATGAACTACAAAAAGAAAGAATTAATGAAAAAACAAAGAATGAATGAAGAAAGAAAGAAAAGTAAAGATGGAAGAATGGAAAGAAAGTAGAGTAGGAAGGGAAGGATGGAATGAAGAAAGATTAGGAAGGAAGGAAAGGTGGGAGGAGTAAATGACCAAAGAATCTAAGGTAGAGAAGAAGGAAGAAAGAAGGAAGGAAGAAAGAAACAAAGAACGGAAAGAAAGGGAAGGAAAGGAACAAATAGAGGAAGGAAAGAAAGAAATGAAGGAAGAAAAGAAAAAATGAATGAATGAATGACAAAAAGAAAGAGTTTATGAAAAACAAAGAATGAATAAAGAAAGAAAGAAAGAAAGAAAGAAAGAAAGAAAGAAAGAAAGAAAGAAAGAAAGAAAGAAAGAAAGGAAATAAAGTAGAGAAGAAAGGAAAGGAAGTAAAGAAGGAAGGAAAAAAAAATAAAGAACGAAGAAAGGAAAGAAAGTAAAGTAGGAAGGGAAGGATGGAATGAAGAAAGATTAGGAAGGAAAGAAAGGTAAGGTAGGAAGGAAGGAAGAATGAAAGAATGTAAGGTAGAAAAGAATGAAGAAAGAAGAAAGAATGAAAGAAAGAAAGACAGAAAGAATCTAAGGTAGAAAAGAAGGAAGAAAGAAGGAAGGAAGAAAGAAAAGAATGTAAAAAGATGAAAGAATGAAAGAAAGAAAGACAGAAAGAATCTAAGGTAGAAAAGAAGGAAGGAAGAAAGAAACAAAGAAAGATTAGGAAGGAAAGAAAGGTAAGGTAGGAAGGAAGGAAGAATGAAAGAATGTAAGGTAGAAAAGAATGAAGAAAGAAGAAAGAATGAAAGAAAGAAAGACAGAAAGAATCTAAGGTAGAAAAGAAGGAAGAAAGAAGGAAGGAAGAAAGAAAAGAATGAAAAAAGAAGAAAGAATGAAAGAAAGAAAGACAGAAAGAATCTAAGGTAGAAAAGAAGGAAGAAAGAAGGAAGGAAGAAAGAAAAGAATGAAAAAAGAAGAAAGAATGAAAGAAAGAAAGACAGAAAGAATCTAAGGTAGAAAAGAAGGAAGGAAGAAAAAAACGAAGAAAGATTAGGAAGGAAAGAAAGGTAAGGTAGGAAGGAAGGAAGAATGAAAGAATGTAAGGTAGAAAAGAATGAAGAAAGAAGAAAAAATGAAAGAAAGAAAGACAGAAAGAATCTAAGGTAGAAAAGAAGGAAGAAAGAAGGAAGGAAGAAAGAAAAGAATGAAAAAAGAAGAAAGAATGAAAGAAAGAAAGAAAGAAAGACAGAAAGAATCTAAGGTAGAAAAGAAGGAAGGAAGAAAGAAACAAAGAACGGAAAGAAAGGGAAGGAAAGGAACAAATAGAGGAAGGAAAGAAAGAAAGAAATGAAGGCAGAAAACAAAAAATGAATGAATGAATGAAAAAAGAATGAATGACAAAAAGAACGAATTAATGAATGACAAAAAGAAAGTGTTAATAAAAACAAAGAATGAATGATGAAAGAAAGGAAGAAAGAAAGAAAGGAAATAAATTAGAAAGAAAGGAAAGGAAGTAAAGAAGGAAGAAAAGGAAGGAAAGAAGGAAGAATGGAAAGAAAGTAAAGTAGGAGGGGAAAGATGGAATGAAGAAAGATTAGGAAGGAAAGAAAGAAAGGTAAGGTAGGGAGGAAGAATGAAAGAATGTAAGGTAGAAAAGAAAGAAGAAAGAAAGAAAGACAGAAAGGTAGGCAGGAGAAAGGAGAGGAATGAATTATGCAAAAAAGAAAGGAAGAAAAGAATTAAAGAAAGAATGAATGAATGAACGAAGAAAAGAAAGAAAGAATGAATGACAAAAAGAAAGAATTAATGAAAAACAAGGAATGAATGAAGAAAGAAAGAAAGAAAGAAAGAAATGAAATAAAATAGAGAAGAAAGGAAATTAAGTAAAGAAGGAAGAATGGAAAGAAAGTAGAGTAGGAAGGGAAGGAAGAAAGAAAGAAAGATTGGAAAGGTAAGGTAAGGTAGAAAGGAAGAATGAAAGAATGTACGGTAGAAAAGAACAAAGAAAGAAGAAAGAATGAAAGAAAGAAAGACAGAAAGGTAGGCGGGAGGAAGGAAAGGAATGAATTATGCAAAGAAAGAAAGGAAGAAAATAATTAAAGAAAGAATGAATGAAGAAAAGAAAGAAAGAATGAATGACAAAAAGAAAGAATTAACGAAAAACAAAGAATGAATGAAGAAAGAAAGAAAGAAATTAAGTAAAGTAGAGAAGAAAGGAAATGAAGTAAAGAAGGAAGAATGGAAAGAAAGTAGAGTAGGAAAGGAAGGAAGAAAGAAAGAAAGATTAGGAAGGAAAGAAAGGTAAGGGAGGAAGGAAGGACGAAAGGAAGATCTAGGAATAGGAAGCAAGAAAGAAAAAAGAAAAATGTTCCTGTAAACTGGTAAAGCATTGTGTTAGTAGCGCAAAAGGTCATCATGGGTTAAGTTTCCTGGGAACACACATACTGATAAAATGTCGCTATGAATACAATTGTTTACCCTCTGCATGTGTGAAGATTTAGAAGAAAGAAGAGAAAGAAAGTAAAAGTAAACTGTGGGGAATGGTGAAAAAACATGAAAACCTAAACAACACATTTTACATTTTATTCACAAAAGAAAGGAATGAGGACGGTCAAAGCGATAGAGCTGAAACAGAGGCTTTCGAAACCCAGCTGCGAACAATGATTCATCGCACTGGATTTTTTAATTTTGTTAATGATAGGGTGTCATCAAGGTGGAAAAAACTCTAATTAAAAACCTGCACAAGACCCTAGCGTGGGCGTCCTCGCCCATTGCTAAAAACCCTGTAATATCATTTTTGTAGCATTTAATAACAGAGATATTAACAGAGAGTGAAAAGGTTAATAACGGCCTACATTGATTGGGATTCATTCAAGTGTGGCTTAATTGCAAGCTGTGTTCAATAAACTATTAATCAGACGTTATGCTGAATGCAGCTCCTCCATCTGCAACACACTAATTGAGTAGGAGTTGTCCCCTGACCGTTGGCCATAGATACTGAAGGCCTAGATGGATGGGCCTGTCTACTTCATCTTGTGGGGTTCAATAAAGTATTGGTGACCGGTGGAAGCCAGTAGCATCTGCTCGTATTTTGAGTATGTACAATATGCAACTGTAAAATAATGTGCCTGTGTAGTTCAGATATAAATAAATCTATAGATGATTCAGTCCTTTATGCTGTTTTGCTAGTAAAGGCACAGTAACAGCCGTGTTTATTAGCACTTATGCAATCGAGTAAATATGGGGGTTGAATGTTTTTAATTTGTGGGCGAGTTGCGTGTTTTAATATAGGCAGATGCCAAACTCCATTTGAATCACTTGTTTGTAAACCAAGACTCCCTAAGGCTTTAAGTCGCTGCTTATGAAGAACACTTGACTTTTCTTCTGTATGTGAAGAGTGTTTCTGTAGCTCAACTGACAGAGCACTGCATTAGCAGCGCAAAGGTCGTGGATGTGACTACCAGGGAATGCATACGTTTATAAAATATCAAATATAAATATTGCATGTGTTGTGTGTACTTCAAAAACTAAAAAAAAAGTACGATATGCAAAATTTGAAGTAACTGCTGATGGTGCAATACAAACTCTTCTGCTCTGTCAAATGGATGCCCACGATTCACAGGAAGTTTTAATCAGATCTGATCTCTATCGAGTGAGTCCTGCCTATCTGTCAGTTATCCAGAATAAACGGCGTTCTTAATCATCAGTTTTTCCTATCCATCTGTTCTCTCATCATTCCCTGACTCGTGACTTTTCCTACCGCATCATCCGCTGCTCAGACATGTCACCTTCAGCGAGGAGCTTGTAGCTTCGCCTGGAGCACAACTTGTGCTGATGTGTAAATGCAGCGTCAACTGAGAGCTTCAGGAACCGCACAGCTTCAGAGACAGAGTGTTATGGCACCTTCTTACTGTATGCTGTCTGCAAGCACATCTTATGCTGATCATCTACAGGCATTATCACGTTGCATGACTCCATTTCTGAGCATCAAAAGATCCATTTTGGGTAGCACAAATTGTATAGTACCCCACGGTTTGTTTTGGGTCAGGTTGGATCAGCTCACCTCACCTCACTTTGGCTTGGTTAGCTTTTCCATCGAGCTTAGTAACACTTCGGGGTTGGAGGGATTATAGGCGTGTCGTTATATTTGCACTGCATACTGCTGTGACATCATACAAGTAAGAGGGTCGTTGTACATTTCCATACATTCATTTATTTCTCAGTCTGCCACAAAATTAAAATTGACCACCACAAATAGATGTTTGCACATCACGTTTATCACTACCTCTGTCTCACATGACAGTTTATGTAAAAACACCCGTGGCGTCAGTCGACGCGCTCCGCTGAGCCTCATTTAAGATGCGTTTAAGCATATATGCGGACGTGCGCGTTGCGAATGTGCCACCACAAACTTCAAGTCTGGCAAAAAAAAAAAACTGTTATGGTGTTGCTGATTCCCAACCTGTGGATGTTTTTCATCGCTAAAAGGGAGTTTGGGGACATACAGCCAAGCACAGATGACAACAGGTTTACACGAGACAGCGCAAGCTAGCATGAAGGTAAAGCTAATCTACATTATAGCGATGACGCTGGTAGTGACGATTCTTTCAAAACATTCAGTGATCTACAGTGTTTTTGTGTCAAGTTTTCGTATCAGCTTGGGTCGCTTGGAACCCCAACCAAGGTGGTACTAAAAAAGTATCAGGTACTACGTACTGCACCCAGTGATAAAAGCCCCCAAAAGTAAGCTGACCCGACCCAAACCAAACCGTGGGGTACTGTGCAATGGAAAGCGCCAATAGGCTCAGTGGGTAGCCCCAGCTGGGTCAAATAGACGTTCTGTGTGGAGTTTGCACAATGTCAAAAATTATTTGTTGGTTTAACTTAAAAAATTATGTTATCTGGTTTCCTTAAAAATTTGAGTTGATTTGACTGGAAAATATTAGTTCACTTTAAGTTGTGTACAATATATTGTTTTAAGTAATATTTTTAAGTTGAATTGACTCAAAATCTTAAGGCAATCAGGTAACTCACTTTTTTTAAGTTGAACTAACAATTTCTTTACAGTGCATGTTCCCCGTGTCAGAATGGGATAATCCAGATACTCCGGTTTTCTCCACCAGTCCAAAAACATGAAGAATAGGTAAAATTGGAGATGTCAAATTGCCTCCACCCCGAAGACCCCCCCACGTGTTTGTGTGTCTAAAAAATTGTGTATGTATTAACCAGTGGCGAACCGTGGGTACTTCAGCTGGGCCTTCAAAATATGCAATGAAGTGCAAATGCCTCTCCATCCATAATACTAGGCTATTCGTATTTCGTTAAATCATACAGTGAACGTGTAAAATATCTGAGCTCACTAAGTTATATTACAGAATGGGCATGTCTGCCTTTAAATGCAGTTTTAAAGTTTAAAATTACTTTAATCTAACTGATAAACACAAATACAGATTCTGCTGCTCTGTAATGACAGGGGCTCTGTAAATTTGCATTTAACAAGCTTAAATTAAGTTCTTTAATTTGTTTTTTATTTTTTGGAAATATATATTAAGCTGTAGGATACCTTGTTAATCTTTTTCATAAGGGGAAATATAGCACCCTGCGTTCTCAGTGCACCTCCTTGTGGCTTATAACTGTTGTCGGGTATAGCGAGGTAAAAAATATTTGAATGTTTTCGCATTCTCTCAGATTTAGTTAGGAAATGATATTGTATGTAATTCGGCGTCGTCTGTCAGTCATTACTATCCTCGCGTAACAAGTGAAACTGTCAGGAAGTAAAAGTATAATTGAACCCATTATTTTTCTCGTGTTCGCGTCATATGCAGGCTCCTCTGCACGCGCTTCTCCCAGCTGTGCTCTTCACAAGTACGCGCTTAAGTTATTTCGTTTTTACCTCAGCCCTATCAAGCTAGCCACAACGTCAATCACGTTTTCCGCCATTTACCTCAACCACTCTCACCGCAGAAATTCGGGCCATTAGACTGTATTAATATTAACGGTCTATGATCTTCGTCTTTTTGTGTTTTATGGCAGCTCGCATCCAGTTTGTTGCATGATTAGGACTTCATGAAGGCTTACAATGTTTTGTTTTTTGCCCGCCCACTGGAAATCAAAACGTGATTGGTCGATTTGCCTGTCACTCTTCACACCAAAACACATAGCTTGGCCTTCCCTGGGATTCATGAAGTCCTAACCAATGGATGAGCCAGATAACCGGGCCTTAATAGAGACAGACGATTCTGATTGGATTAGATGTTTTCATGACATGAACCTGACAGTAAGCTTAACGTTAGAACATAGATGAGAGAAAATATATTACATGTATTGTATTAAATTGAATTAAATAGAAATAAAAAAATGTAAAAACATATTTTTATTGAATATTATTTATTTGTATTATTATAATAAAAATATTTTTATAAATTTTTTAGGCCTTCTCTGAAGGCGTAGAAGGCCCTGAAGGTTCCCCACTGGTATTAACCATGCAATTCTCACCATGAATATAGCCATAGAGGCTGGAATGGCATTAACAATAAATAAACAAATGAGGGATAATACATTTTAGGTGTCTGTGTTTATGTTTTATTCAAATAACAACAGGGTTATCAAAATGACTGATCAAAGGTTTGTTGGAAATCGTTTTTTTTTTTTTTTTACAATTATGACAACTGCAAGTGTCTACAATGCCTTAATGTGGTTTTACTCATGGGGATGTAGGTTTGAGTCCTGCCTGCAACATGGCCTTATCCCATTCTTTCTCTGTTTTACTTAACAGTAAAAACAAAATGGTGGGCAAAAAGTAAAAAAAGAAACTGAAAAAATGCCAAATATATTACAAAAGTATTGGCTGGCCTACCCTACAAACAAAAATCAGACAGTGCTTTCCATGCAAAATACCAAGCTTATACAAACAACCAGACCTTACTGAAGTGTTTATTATTATTGCTGTTTGCTAAGGCAAGCACCATCTCATTGGACATTACTGCAACTCAAAATGAATGAACTGGGGGCTGCATATCTCAAGATGCCATTTGCAGCATTTTCTGTATTGCGCTGTATTAGTGATACAAATCCACCATTAATCATTATGTAATAGTGTCATTTGTGTCAGTGACAAAAAGAGCAATGCTTTATATTTTAATGTGTAATAGTTGGAAATGTGGTAAGCATGCAGGTATTAGGATCAAGATAACAATGATACAATATTTGTGTATTCAGTAACCAAGACAGTAAAAGAAGAACAAAATGCTCATTGACAAACATGAATTATGGGCATTTATGATTATTTTAAGAGCCTTAGGTGTAAGATGCCATATTTGATGCAATATTACAACCTACATTAGACACACACAAACACACACACCTGTGCTATCATTTAAATATAATCACGCACACATACACATACACGCACAGGCATTACAGTTGAGTTAGGAACATTAGTTGGTACAGTAAATGAGAATGACATGAAGATCAAGGAGAAATTTCAGGAAATAAACATACTAAAGTCTTATTACCCTCTCACAATCTTAACATAAATTTTGTATTTGTTGTCAAGGTTTTTCCCAAGGAGAATGTTCAGTAAACTCTTTTTTTCAAGTGTTCTGCCCTTCAGAATGAGTAGGCAAATGTGATTCTCCCTTTCAATTTGAATTTGCTTCAACATTTGATAAGTCTATGTAGCCGGGAATTACTTGAATTAGCTTTTATTTGTGCAATTCCAGGAACGCATACTCTTAAAGGACTGATTACTGTTATTTATTCTTTGAAATACTTCAAAGTTTCTCACTCTAAGTATTAAAATGTAATGTTAATTTGAAAGTGCATAACTCATACATCACTGTTTTGCCTACAGACATTGACCTCAAAATATGTGACTTGGTAGAGGTGTACTTTTAATAAGTAATCATACCTTTCAGTTATTTTCCTGCGGTGGACATTACAACAAGCGATAAATCATTTAGGCTTGCAACAGAGGAGTATGGCGAGACATACACTATAGGTTCACTATATACACTATAGGAATGCTTTAAATACCACTAAGAAGTAAAAACCAGTAAAGCACAAACTTACAACATCTACATCTGCATTTGGCAAACACTTATACCCAAGCAACAGTATTTGTGCTGGGAATGAAACCAATGACCTTGGCTAGCACCACATTTAGGGCCAGATTTACCAAACGGGACATTAGCATGAAAGTGCAAATCCAAAATAGCGTTAATGGGAGTGGTAATATCTGGGTTATTTACTAAAAAGTGAAATTAAATAACACAGGCGCAACCGCTGATTTCCATAATGACCTACACAATCTACTAAGAGCAGCACAAATTAGTTCAGGGTCAGAAATAAGCAGAGCTGATGAGGGTGATCTACTAACGCCTGATGTGCTTGAGTTCAGCACCACGGACATGCCAGCTAATGAAGCCACTGAAAAGAACTGGAGGACAAAAAATGAAGGTTTACAAGAAGTTTTGAAATGCCTGATATTGTGTGACTTCTCCTAGTTACTTCAGCAAATAAAAAATAACATTGCTTGGCAAAAAATATTTTTAAATAATATGTTCCTCTGGCATTCCAAATAAACTGTAATTTGTTAAAAAATCATCTGCCTTGTACCACATGCACGCTGATCTCTGTGATGCCTCTTCTTTTAGCAACAAGAGCAAAATGATTTAAGACATGATTTTTTCGGCTTTAAATAAAATACCAGTAATATCACACGCGCAAACATTAGTAAATCGCATTGCGTGAATCATTTAAATAATCTCCTCCCATAAATTTTACATCTGAAAGGGAAACTCCTAGAAATGCATATGCAATAAGGTCAGTTGCAAAAATAGCCACTCTTTTCAGCACTTATTATTTTTAGTCTTTAGTAAATCCCGACAGCTGTTATTTAATGGCAAAATTATGGTTTGCGCTGACGCAAGCTGTCAGTAAATCTGGCCCTTAGTTACATGTCCTTACTTTAAGTTTCCCCATACTTTATAAAACTCACAACACCTACATTACACCATTTTGTAATGTAATGGTACAAAACATGGTTATGGATTAAATTCCCAGAAAACATATATATATATCTGTATATAGTCGATAGATTTCGAAATTTGTTCTGCTATAGCATCTATCAGATAGGTCAAAGGAAGAGGAATCATACACCTACACAATCCATCTTATAATGCGTTTCCCACGGGCATGTTTATAATAGTTTACAAACAAAACAATTATATTTGTTTTTATTATTCATTCAGATAGGATTACAGGTCATAGTGCAGCATTAAAGACATACCTCAGTTTTGTGGAGGTTCTACAAACAGAGCAATAGTCTATGTGTGTACGCATCTTTGTACTGCATTGCTGTACATGCCTTGTGGGCATAAGCAGACTGAAGAGGTTGAGTTGAAAGAAAGGGTGAAAGGATGGTGGATTTTTATAAAAAAAAAAAAAAACAGGAACGGCTCAGAAATTTGTGTAACTCGGGTATTACCTTTGTCCCCTAATGCTCAAGTAACACAACCAAATATTTTGATTGGAATAATGTTGTCTGTTGCCTACAATCCATGTGTTTGTTGTAGTCCAAGAAAAGATATTTACATTGAAGATGATAACTCACGTCATCGTTTATTTTGGGGTTTGTACCTTTTGCATATCGTTAACATGTACTAATACACACTTACACACCAAAAAATCGTTCAATAGGTGCTCTTTAAGATTGCATTGGTTTGTGTTCAGTGACAATAAAGATTCTATTCTATTCTGTTCACAAAAATCAAGATATTGGTTAATATACATCTAGATTCATACATCATTTTTTAGGTATAAACTACAGAAGAGCACCAAGGAGACTGCAGCTAGCGTTCACATAGAGAGATAAACACAATGGCTATATCTCAGCAACAATAAGATATTTAAGTAAAATGTCAAACTGCGCAAAATATTTCTTTGTTGCCGTGGTAATATATTTTTAGCTGTTGTAAAAGCAAATTAACATAGTGACATCACACTGGATACATAGAGAAATATAAACAATTTTATTAAGGTAAATTTAACTGAAAGGTTAAACTACATTACAGAAAAACAGTATTTTCACAAATTGTTTCACTGAAATATTTTTTAAATCTTGACATGATATCTGGCCAAAATAGTAATTTCTGTTTGTACATTACATTTTCCATTTTTTTCCCATTGTTTTGAGTTTCCCCCCAAACATAAACGCACACGCACATTTATTTATACATTTAAATTGACACATAGCATAGACTTGTATTCTACCTGAGGATGTACCCACAGGAAGGTTTTGTCCAAATTAGTCTATTTAAGGTGACAATTTTGTTTATAAACAACAACTAAGAATGAACACACACACGTACACACACACACACACACACACACACACATAAACAAACAGCTGTGTATGGGCACATAGGGAAATGCGTGCACTGTAATTCATACTAAACTCTGACAGAACAGAACAAAGCAGCAGGAGGGAATTCTGGGTAAAGTGAAAAAAACTGTTACTGAACTTTAAATATTCATGAATTCACCTTGAACAAGCAATGCAACTCTCTCTCTCTCTCTCTGTGTCTGTCTCTCTCTCTCTCTCACGTTTGCTCTTTCTGCTCAGTCAAGTGTCATAAAGATGCCCTTGTGTTCCTATTTAAAAATCCATATGCTAAGACAACCTATGGTCCTAAAACAGAGACATTCATGTTAGTATACTGATATCACTCAATTTCCAAGCTTTAATATCAAAAAGAGTTACTTATTATGATAAAGGGACTGACAACAAAACGATTAAGCCATCACCTGTCAGATACAGGTGGCACATAATATATTTCCCCTGTTATACAAGTCATTTTACAAACAAGACACCTGGAGAATTACCAGCAATACCAACCGACAGAAACTCCCACACAACATATGGAGACGGATTTCAATTACACCAAATGAAACCTAATAAACATAACATGTTGCCATAAGATAGTTTCTTGAGGTGAACTACATTTATAACTCTGTCATTAACATCAGCAATAAAAATATATATAAAGTCTGTATATACGGTGATTCTGAAAACAGTCACTAACTATAATGAGATGATTAAAATACCCTGCTTGACTTTCAGGGTGGATGACATTAACTAAACCTTCTCCACCCACCTCTTTCAGACTACCGGGAACTATGCGGGTGGGTGTACTGATGTATGTATTCGATGTATATGTGAACAGAATCTTTATATCAGAGGTTTTCATGATGCCAGGGACCCCCATTCAGCTAAAGGATTATTAGGAACACCATACTAATATTGTGTTTGACCCCCTTTCGCCTTCAGAACTGTCTTGATTTTACATGGCATTGATTCAACAAGGTACTGAAAGCATTCTTTAGAAATGTTGGCCAATATTGATAAGAGAGCATCTTGCAGATTTGTGGGATGCACATCCAGGGCACGAAGCTCCCGTTCCACCACATCCCAAAGATGCTCTATTGGGTTGAGATCTGGTGACTGTGGGGGCCATTTTAATACAGTGAACTCATTGTCATGTTTAAGAAACCAATTTGAAATGATTCGAGCTTTGTGAAATGGTGCATTATCCTGCTACAAGTAGCCATCAGAGGATGGGTACATGGTGGTCATAAATGAATGGACATGGTCCGAAACAATGCTCAGGTAGGCCATGGCATTTAAATGATGCCCAATTGGCACTAAGGGGCCTAAAGTGTGCCAAGAAAACATCTCCCACACCATTACACCATTGCATTAATGAGAAAATGAACAGGTGTTCCTAATAATCCTTTAGGTGAGTGTATGATGAACCTTTAGGGTGGGACTCCTTTCCTAAAATATATATGCATATTTTTATCATAGACTGTAAAAAAAGATGGACGACGCCTGTTCGCTCTCTTCCATTGGTGAAAAGTGAAGCCGCCAGTGTCCCGATATGGCGCTGACATCTTGGGTCTTGGGTCTGCGCAGTAGCGATTTCGGGGACAGTCCTGCGCAGTAGTGAGCAGGATGTAAAGAATGCCTCGCTCTCGCAGAATGCGCATATCACACGATATCACAGCTGTCAATCATGTCGTGACACCATGTATATCATTAAATAACTAACTAAACATAAACTTATTTTATAAACAAACATTTAAATTTACATCAGCGTGATAAAACGACAGTAAATGACAGAAACCAGCTTCTGAAAAAAGATAATTGAAGTGTAATTAAATTTTTTTGTTGGTCTCAAGTCCCATTGAATAACATGGGGAGGCGGGCTTTATGACCTATACTGGGACCAGTCACTGGGGGGCGATCGAGATGTTTTGGCTTCACTTTTCAGGGCTTGTGCGGCACGCTTGATTTAAATAAAGAAACATTAAAACTGTGTTAGATAAATAGTATTTGTGATATTATTTAGACAGCAAAATGTTCACACATTTAAATAATTACCTAAAACATAGACTATCAATTTTTTGCAATATCTTTTTACTATTGAAATTTTCTTGGAACCTTGTAATATTTAATCATTTAATGTCTACTTTTGAGTACCATAAAAAACAACCTGTTGGTTTAGAATGATATGAGGTTAATAAAAAAGTAAAAAAAAAATGGGGGGGGGGGCAGTTACTTTAATTCACTCTCGTGCTTTTAAAGCACGAAATGCAAGTCAGTGTTACACTACTCCTCTGAAAAGCCCTTTTCTCTTCCTAACACTCCTTTCTTTTCTCTGTCTCTCTTTAAGACAGGCCTCTTTGCAAACTGCCACGTCAACAGAAAGTGTGGTAACAGAAAGAGACGTTTGCTGTCTGTTTAAATCTTTGAGCACAGCCAACAAACCAACACTTAGCATACTGTTGTCTTTACGGGACGTACAGATACATAGCTCATTCGAGGTCCACCAGTCGGCCTCGACCCAGCAGCTGTGCTGTGCTGACAGGCTAACAGCTGCTGCCAGGGCACGGAAAGGAGGGTCATTGTTAAAGCATTTCATTTCATTTATAATTTGAGGTCAGAAAATATTCGGCCACAAAGAGTCTAACACCACAGAAAACTACTGATGATGTGGTTATAGGACTAGTTGGTTCTGGATATTACATGAACATTACATGTGTCACTTTTTGGTTAAGGTACATTATTCTCAGCTTACTGTAATATGCAGAGTTAACTATACTTCAAGCAAGCAAAAATAAGGCGAAAGCATCCTAACCAACCTAGTGAAAATTTCTCAACCAATCAGCAATTAATATTTTATGTAAATCTAACCCTAAACCGAAGCAACAATGGTAAGAAAATAGGACAAAACAGTTGAGTAACCAATCCGTGAGAATGCCACGGAAAAGAAAATCCATGGCAGGGCCACAGAAATATGCGGAGATCCGTGAGAATGGCACGGAAAAATGAGCAAAAAATTCGTGACTTGAACACTAAACAAGCGGACTAAGATCCCTGAAAATGTGGGCCTCAATATGCTTCCAAATGAACTCTAGTGTGATTTGAATGAAATATGAACGCAACATGAACCAACAACATTTTTAAGGCCTGAATGTATAATTTTCATTTAAAACAGTCAGTGACTAGGGATGCACCAAATGTTCGGCAATCAAAATTATTCAGGCAAAAATAGCAAAAAAATAATTTTCGGTGTTCGGCCGAACAAGTGAAAAGACTGAATTCATTTTTTTGAACAATGAGGTCTTTAAGGCTCATTATAGTTGTACGTAGGTTAGTTGTTCTAGTGGACCAATCACAGAGCTTGCGATCTGCGTACAACTGATGCGCTGTTAAAAATTTGGCAAGCTGCAAATCAGGCTACGCAGAGCTATAGAGGCTATGTATAACTGTGGCGTTGCTGCGATGTAGACCTTACGCACGACTATAAATTGGACTTTTGATGGCGTGATCGAATAGCAACCAGCGCAGAGTGAGAGCCGTGCAAATACAGCAAACATGTTGGTGAAAGCATTTTAAAGTGTCAGAGAAAGACACGAAAACATACACCACTACACGTTTCTTTCATCATTTAAAGAGCACCAATTATCTGATTCACGATTTTATATTTCCTTTGGTGTGTAAGTGTGTGTTAGTACATGTTAACGATATGCAAAAGGTATATACTCCAAAGTGAACGATGACACAAGTTACTATCTCCAACATAAATCTCTTTTCTTGGACTACAACAAACACACGGATTGTAGGCAACAGTTTACTTCCTGGGATTGGTTATGTAGACAAGACCGACATTTTCATAATTCCTCCCACTTACTCCTGTTTACTTCTATTAGCATTGCACTGTGACGAATCTTTCAAACATGGTAAGGAGCGTCACATGGTCAAAGGTATTCAGACCAATCACAACGTACTTGACTTTCAGGGTGGCCAATCAGGGACATTTTTGTACAGGTTTTGTACAAAATCTGCGTGTTTCAGGAAGAGAGTGAAATCTGGAGCTACAAAAATGTACAGTATGTGGAAAATAATGTGTTTTTTTAACCATAAACCACGCAAACACATTGTATTATACCAAATACACAAAATAACATTGTTTTTAACAATTAAATAAGTGCACTTTAAAATCAAAACATCCTGAACACCATGCAGCGTACAATATGAAAAAGGCACGGCGGAGGCACGGTATTTGTCTGCTGAATTCAGAAGCACGGAGAACGAGAGACTAGCTATTCATCTCATTTCATAGATGAGAAGAGTCATACAATGACAAACACGCTTATTAAACGAGAAACAAAACGCTAATTAAGAAAAGCTTTTTGTTAGACCGCTTTTTCCTGTGTCATGTCATGAGTGTTTCATTTTATTTGGCTTCAAACAAGAATTTTCCTTTCAGTGCGTCCCTATCAGTGACAGGTTTTGAGACACGCTTTTTGCACTCATTTATTGACAAGTCAGATGCGGTACAGTGAATAAAAGGGGCTGTTTCTCCATGATGCTCACTGAACAGAGAAAAGGCAGAGGAAGACCATCCCAAAATGAATTTTGTTTATCTTGCAGTTTAGAATTAGTCAGACGTGGCTAGATATATTTGTTTTTTTTCTACTACTCGTTTAAGCTTTACTGAGGGTGGTGTGGGTTGCTGCACCATTCCCGTGATTGACTTTTGCCTTTTGGTTCCGATAACATCACGTTATTATTTAGTAAACTTACTTTTAATAATAGATTTTTAACATTTGTTAAATGATGTGAATGGCAGGGCCGGCTCTAGGCCTTTGGTTGCACTAGGCGAGAATGGGTTTTGCCCTCCCCAAAAAAGCTCTTATAGTCACTCCAAAAAGCAAATTATGACTTTAATGACACACTCTAATAAATTACACATACAAAAATGCTACAAATAATGTTCAAGGATAAATAACAAATTATGACTCAAACAATAAATGAACAAAAAAATGCTCTTATGGATACTGTAATACCACTATAAAAAATAAGTCTATCCCTATCTCAAATAATAAAAGCAGTTGTTTCTGGCATTTCAATTCACCTACAAAATGACTCAGCCTCTCCAACGTCTCAAGAGACTTTCGAACAAGCCATATAAACTTAAAAAAAAAACACATATATATATATATATATATATATATATATATATATAAACTTAATAATTATTACCATTTGACAGTAGCATAGAAACACCACCAAAGTAAAATAATTTTAGATCAACGCGCCAGCAGCTGAGCACTTTCCTAATGCAACGGAATTCCCCTCCACCACACTATAGCGCGCCCGTGCCCCCAACACATTTGTCGCCTTAGGCAACCGCCTAGTCCGCCTATAGCAATGGCAGGCCCTGGGTATTGGACTCGCAATATGTTCACATCTTATAGTATTTACTTCTTATTTACAGTATATCACACAATACTTTGTGCAAAACATGCAATATCAAGACATTGGCAACACATGTTATTTAAAAAATGAGGGTTTCTGCAATGGGGCTTTTTCTGCAATGTCAATTGTTCTATTATAACATTATAAATCAATAAAATGACGCCATTTTAAAATTTGTTTCCATTGCACATATTGGAAAACGTCTTATTGTGCTTTCACACCGCCACCGGTGAGAGCGTCAAAGTGGCCGGAAGTCATTGATTTTCAATGAGAGTCGACGACGAGCTCCGTCGAGCAGCGGTGCGGCACGCCATGTACGGTGTGAGTATCAAGGAAATTTTTAAATCAGCTCAACTTTATGGTAATGAGCTATGACGCAGTTTGTCGGCGACCAGTCGGAAGGCGGAAACATTCGGCGGCAACCATTCGGAAGGCGGGAACCTTCGCTTGAGAGGATTCCAGAGAATGCACCTTTTCTATAGCGTCGTTAGTAGGGCAGCTAGAGCTTTTATTAACGTTCTCGCTGGTGGCAGTGTGAAAGCACAGTTAGAAACCACTTTATTGCCTGTTTCCATGGTTTGTTTGTTTTCTGTTGGGGTAAGGATATAAGAATTTTGTTCATTATTAGTTGGTATTTGGGTTGTGAATTGTCATTGGGATGGTTTTATGCTGGCTTTGAATATATGCAACCCATTCTCACCCCATGGCGTCAATATTTGACGCACTTGACCATGCGTCAATATGACGCGGAGGGTTACCTTTCGCGTCATTTTTTGACGAACTGGGGACTTCAATACTATTACGTCCGTTGCATTCTTTTTCCTATTTTCTTACCATTTTCGCGTCGGTTTAGGGTTAGATTTACATAATGACATCCCTACCCAAACCTAACTCTAACCCCAACGCCAGGTGACAACTGTCATACCTAACTGTAACCCCAACGCCAGGTGACAACTGTTTAATTTCGCGTAATCTAACCCTAAACCGACGCGAAAATGTTAAGAAAAAAGGAAAGAGAATGCAACGGACGTAATAGTATTGAAGTCCCCAGTTCGTCAAAAAATGACGCGAAAGGTATACCCTCCGCGTCACATATTGACGCATGGTCAAGTGCGTCAAATATTGACGCCATGGGGTGAGAATGTGTTGATATATGGGCTATTTTTGTAGAGGATCTGGCGACCCTGTCTTTGCGCTTGTGAACTTCTGAATCAGAATGCAACGTTTAGGGTATAAACTTTATATAAACTGTACTTTAGTAATATGCAATCAGATTGACAAATTAATGGTAGTTTTGTCAGATTGACAATATATGTTGCATGTAAACAAAGCCAAAGATACAGTATGTAAAAAAAAACCATTTGTATCAAGAGGTTTGAATTTCTAGCATCCATTTTTTCGATTCCATACTAAAAGGTACTGTAGAAAACACGACTACATAAACTGTCAATTTGCTGACTCACCCCTTTAAATACCCAGGTAAGAAAATCATTCATCGTTCATTAACCATCATTCAGTGGCGGCTATTTAACACAGTTCAGTGGCAGCTCACTCAGCATGAATGCAGGCTGAAGAAATGTTTGTTTCGTACTGCGCACCGGTCCGGCAAATTACATTTTCTATATTTCTTTCGTTTCTCTCTCTGTCTCTCTTTCTCTCATAGATTTCTGCAGGCAACAAGTTGATAGGTAATTACCTCTTTATTATGTAGAGGAGAGAAAAGGAAGGAAAAAGATGTAGCCGTCTGTCAGCTGTCTTGGTCTGAAAGGTCAAAGCAGAAGGCAGTGGGAGTGAAAGGCCAGCGGTGACGTGTCCCATTCAAAAACTCACAGCACGTCACGGGTCTTCATCACATCAGACAGTTCTCTATGCCGGCCTAACCAAACTGCAATTGCAATTCAGATTCAATCACTTTTTGAATATCATTATTAAGTTAAATCCACCATGCAGTCATTCTAATCTGCTGGGTGAAATCTAGGTGGCTGTAGTGAGACAGGGTCAATAAAATGGTTAGTTATCTTTGTTCTAACAATTACCAAAAAAATGCTAAAAAAAAGTGCTTTCATTATCTGACAAACTGCCAATAACTACTCTTGTGCAAGCGATGCCTTGTTAATTATTCTAAATGGACTCTATAATGGGCTGGTAATTGCAACATCTGACTTGATTTTCTTGTTGAAACAGCCTGACAGCTTAAGTAAATATATTAAAGTAAATTATGATTTATTTATAAAAAAAAATGTATAAAAAACATAGGGTGCTGTCATGTAGGTATAAAAGTAAATTACTTCATTATATTTTATGAAGATGTTTAATTAAGTCAATAAATCTGATGCAGTTTTTCATTTGGATGAAGAGGCAAGATTGTATAAAAATGGATTTAATATGCTGGGATTAAAAAAGCAAGATTCTTGCTTTTAGGAAAGGTAAACTGGGTCACAGAGAGTTTATCTCCTCCTTACACTATCAGCCAAGTATCTACAAAGTATTAGATCTGTATCAGCTCGATCAGGCTGTTTTGCCGTTAAGGGTATTTGCTTGTGTGTCATACACAACACCACATACTTATTCAAACAGTACTGTGAGATGTCAGATCCACATCTTGTAAATATGTTTTAAGCACTTTAAAATGGAATATTTATAAATGTTATGCATAACAAATATTCATTTAGTTTCACCAATTTTCTGTTTGTCTCTTATTTACTGTAATAACATGTGTATTATATCAGTCTCGTATCGGCCGTACAGCTTTTCCTAATTTCATATAGGCCATAAAAAACATATCGGTCGACCACTAAAAATGTATACAAAATAAATTACTAAAACATATAAACTGCTTACATTCACAGAATAAAACAGGTACAAAAGCTGTCACTGGACTATACCCTTTAAAAGGTCCTAGTTTCCAAATATGTATACACTTGTTACTAATATGTATCTCTCAGGTATGTGTATCTCTCAAGAATATGCACTCTTTAAAGGTACTGGTTTTCAGGCATTTTTATACTGTTGTCTGAGGTCGATTTATGACTCTTGTGTGGTTTTTACATTCAAAAACATAAAAATCAATAAGTAATAGGTTATTCTGTACCCTGGTTCTGAGGCTGGCTCTTAAAAAACACAATTGTTTTGAAAACTTCCAATGTGGAAAAATGTCAGCAGGATGGATTAACCCATATTCGAGTCGCAAGATATTCTATACACAAGACATGATACACATAAATGACAATGCGTATGGGTGAAGTAGCAAACAACAAATCTTCAAAGGGACGGGACTAGATATTACCAGACACAACATGGGAAAGCGCGCATCAGAATCTGAATTGCTTGACTGTGTTTTCAAACTGCGTTGGCTTGACCACAGACACAGTAATGCTGCGTTCACACCAGCCACGGTAGAGGCGTTGACCCTCTGGGGTCTGACCATTTTTTGACATTGTCAGAGGTTGTGACATTCTCTTACATTTGGTCTTTTTTCAGTTGCTTTAAACATATTAATGGCAAATGTCTCATAAAACTGCATTCAGCACAAACTGGGCTACAATATTATATGAGCTACATGTATGTACATGTTTGTATTTTTGAGAAAATAATGTTTATGCATGGTTTTTAAAGAAGCAAAATGTTTAAGTCACTGATATAAGTCCACAAAACCCATAATAAACATGTTTTCACATCTGCAGTGATTAGTTATATAAAAAGCTGTTTTCAGATGACTGTTTTCAGATGCTCATCGACTGATCGTCTAGCTTCTGTTTTTAACGATGTTTTAATGCGTTTCTGTAAGCTTGTATGAACTTTAAAAACACATTGCATACTCGCATCTCCGTGTAAACAACGTGGCGCTCATAAAAAACGGTGACGCGTGTAAAGCACAATGAGTTGCGTTGCATGTAAACAATATATGGAATCATATTACAGCACACACTTAAAAGATCCTACAGTGCCGCTTACTGAAAGTTGCCATGAAGGATACGAAAGTGAATTACTGTGTTGACGTGAGTTCACTCGTCCTCGTGTAAACAATGCGAAAGTTTTTCAATCAGATGCCTGCAGTCTGCTGAGGTCGCTTATGTAGGCTGAACTGCACAAGCCATAAGCATATGAAATGATAGCAAATATAAATGAGAATAAATTACTTACTTTCTGGAATATATCCTCCTCCAGTGCGTCTTCCATTATTCTTCTTCTTAGGTAACGTTAACGTTAAAGATAAACGCTTCTCTTCCTCAATGTCCAGACATAAATGAAGATCTTCCTTACCTGTGTGTATAAAGTTTATCATCCAAACATGCAGTAAAGTCTTTAAATCTGATAAAACTCTACGCTTTCTTTGTTATTGTTTGAACTGTTCGTCTGTTCATTACCACGTGAACAGCGGGTACCGCCTGTGGGGCGTGACCGCATTAGAGATAATGAGCTCAGCCAGGAAAAACTGTACTCTCCTAACTTCAATGCAGATTATATAAACAGGAAATATTTGTTTTTGATTATAATTAGCTTGTTTAAAAGAAGACATTTCAGACTTTCTTTGGATATGTGTATCATGTTTGTGTGAAGAGTATTCGCAGAGTTTCAATTGATTTTTGCAACGTGTTTTGAGAGACAGCTGGCGGAGACAGAAATGTCTGAATGCGCACCCTGTTTATTTTCTTTATTTAACAAAAACACAAAGATTTGTTGTTATTGTGAATGTTCACATATTAAAGAAGACCCTTTACAGTTTTAAATGATGTCAAACACATGAGTATTTTGAGTTGATTCTACTATGATAAGGAGAAAACATGTCAAGTGATTTCAATGTTAAGTCAATGTGAAGACACATTGACGTGCGTCTGGAGGTCTCGAGTCACGAATTCGCCTCATTTGCGCGTCTAGTTTGGGCAAATGGTGCAAATTGAGCGTTGCCGTGGGAAACACGCGAGTTGAAAAATTTGAACATTGGTTGAAAAATGCACCGCGTTAACCAATCAGGAGCTTGCTCTAGTAGTGACGTGATTACAGGAAGTGAGCGGAGTCGCAGAAGCCCCTCCTATGATGCGAATTTCAGCGTTAATGTCTCGATGACTAGAATTTCAAGCATGAATGAAGTAAACTCAAAATGTTCAAGCGGCAAACTAGACACGGTAGAAGCGAATTTGACATCTCAAATGCAGCTGGTGTGAACTCACAGTAATACCAAGGATGCTTTAGCGTTTGACAGTGTGACAGTTTGCGCGAACCAGAGATGGCCTACTGAAGTAGACACTAAGTTGAGGTGGTGTTTATAAATCGACTACTATGTCATCATTTGTTACATTCCAGAACCTGTCTGTCAAGGTTTTGTGTTGGTTTCACTGGTTCTGTATCACCTACCCTGCGTTCCAGTTCGCTAACTTTCTTCAGTCTCGTTCACTCGGATGTACGTCATTGCTTACGTTATACGAGTGCCCACTACTGCTGAAACACTTGAAGTGGGTTCAAATGGATCGCCCTAAGCCCTTGATCACATAAAAAGTGGAGTCCACCCCCTCCATCATTTGAACTGTGCAAAGCGCAAGCTGCTGAAGTGACGTCACAATCGTGTTGCATTGTGGGATATGAAGCTGCCTGAAGTGTACATGTCAAAATCGAGGGACCAAGGGTCTGTCCATATAAACTTCCCTCGTTCACTTGACGAAGTCGAATGCACTTCAAAATGGCGACAGGGATTCCCAGAGGAGAAGTGTTTAGGGAAGTTTGCGAGTGTGTGTCTAAAACTGGAGTGGAACACAGCCCTAGTTTCAGTGTTCACTGTCTCATTATAATTTTATTGTATTCAGCTGTGTTTAGTTCATTATCTTTAGTTCATGCACCTGATTGTTATTATGTTAATTAGTACCCACAGAGTATTTAAGTTTGCTCTCGTGTGTTTGTCCTTTGTCGGTTGTCATCAATGTTATGCTGTTCCTCATCTTCGTTGTGTGTTTGAATAAAGTTCCAGAGTATATTAAAAATCCTGTTTCCTCATCATCGTTGGTGTATATTGTGTAGTAGAAAGAGTTGGAGAACGTGACACTGGCCTTTTTTGGGCTTGGTGTCAATAACAGTAGATATTTTAGTGAGCAGGACATTTTCAATTCTGAAACTTACAGAATGTTCATTCCTGTTCAATGACCTCATATATAACAAAAGTTCAAGTTACAATTGATTTCTTGATTCACCGCTCCTTTAGGTACAAAGGTGTACCTTTTTAAAAGGGTACCGCCTCAGTGACAACTTTACTTTTATTTCTGAGGGTGTTTAGTCAGTCCAACAGGACAACTATGATATAACGTTTATACAATTATTTTAATACAATTTTATTAAAAATTCTACAATCAAATTAATATTGAATTACTGACAGGCACAGGCATCAGGCACAACGTGGCAGTCTACAGGTATTGGTTAATTTTTGCTCCACCCACAAAATTATTTCCAAAAGAAGACAAAACAGAATTAAGTGTTGCAAACACTAAACAAGAATAAGTGCCAAAAGGTTGAAAATAGTTTAATTCAACAAAGTGTGGAAGGTAAGGACTGCAGAAAATCCCCGTTTACAATGGTAAAGGCATTTTTAGTTTTTAAAACTTTTCTTACATATCAAATCAAAAAACATTTACAGACACAATCAGCATGATATCAAAATGTATAGAATGTGAGATTTTTATAATCATGTCGAAAAAGCAACTTTTCATAATTTTTTCATGTCCCTGAGGTCATCCTTTTTAGTACAAAGCTCTTTGTTCGTTAAAACCAACGCGCAATGTGTCTCACTTATGAACAGTAAATATAAATCTCTTCAAAATCAAAGGTCATGTGGCTCCTTGTAGACTTCTATCATTAATCGGTCCATACCTGGAGCTTTATCAGGGGACTCTTTCTGGGTAGCCATGCAGTCCCGGCGCCATGGGCGGGCTTTAGGGGGCCGGGCCAGCCCTGTGAGTCACTAGTGCCCGCCCTGGACGAACCTGCGGTCGCCCTTCACCTGTTCACCAGCTCCATGTTTTTATCAATAGGCCACTGTTATTAATTAAAAGTTATTGTTTTGTACATATATAACTCATGAATACAAATAAAAATGTGTTTGGTCTGATTTAAAAAATATATATATTTTAAACGAATTTGATTGGTTTGTCAGTAGTGAGCGCGGATGTTTGGTTGTTTGCTAAGCGCGCCACCGCTTAATGTTAAGACACGATTGAGTGCTGCCTGCAGTGAGACTGACACGTTATGGTTCTGCTGTTATCTTTCACTATTTTCGCTGCTGAAACAACAAAAACAGTCAACATTGCGTCTAAAATGTAAGTGGCTTAATATTAATTACTTGTAGTGAACTGTCATTAAATCTGTCACATTTTCAACCGTGATGTGATGCTGCTTAACTGTATCATGTTATTAAAAAATCCACATTTTTACCGCAGTATGTTTAACCCACTTTGTTAACACACTTTGCGTTTGCTGTGCTTATTTGTTTAACTTTGCGTTTTTACATTATGCACTTTCGGTCGCCATTGATTAAAGGATGAAGAATCATCATCCTGTTTTGGTGATTGTTATTGGCGTTTTTTTAATCAGACTAGGCAGCTTGTTCGGTCGAGCAAGTAAAATTCTCTTTCACTTGGCCTTTTAAAAAAATCCACTTGTCTCTGATATTAACCGGACAAGCGTTGATGTCGAGCCCTGCGACGTGTTTTATTTGCGTTTAGATTGCTTCAGTAAGCTAGGTCCAATCTTTACGACTTCTCCGTATTGCGTTAATGGAGAGGTATGTTAGTTCTTCCTCACTTTTTTGTCCACTTAATGCATAACTAATGATATTATGCATTGCAGTGACGTTGCTCTCATTTGTGCCCCCCCTAAAAAATGAAATGCCCGTCCGTGAATTTGTGTCTGGCGCCGGGTCTGTAGCCATGGTAAGTACATCAAATTGCAACCATTATTATAGCCTTTATTTATGTCTTTTTGAGACAGAGAAAATCACAAAATGTTACCCATTCCTGATTAAACTACAATTCACAAAGACAAAGTTTGTCTAAATGATTCTAAAGCAGGATCAAATAGGTTAAGGTCTCCCTGTGGTCAAGAACTGTATCAGTCAAAACGTCTCGGTTACGGATGTAACCCTCGTTCCCTGAAGGAGGGAACGGAGACGTCACGTCGTGACCGACGAATTGGGAACTCGCTTAGAGAGACCAATCTGCTTCGAATACTACAAAAAACGCCAATGAACTTGGCATTGAGATATTTGCATAATGCTGGCGCCGCCCCGCCAGGTGCGTATATAAGGCGCACGTGCAAATGAGGAAACCAGCTTCTGTTCGCTGAGAAAGCCGGAAGGTGACCGGCCTAAACAGCAGGTGGCAGCACCTGTGGCGACGGGACGTGACGTCTCCGTTCCCTCCTTCAGGGAACGAGGGTTACATCCGTAACCGAGACGTTCCCTTTCAGTCGGTCACTACGACGTCACGTCGTGACCGACGAATTGGGAATCCCTACCAAAACGCCACTAGGGGCTGACCTCTTCCAGTGTCTGCGTAAAGCCCTCCGGTTTCCACTTAAGGATAAGGAGAATTAGGTTTTAAGGCAGAAGGCCGGGCACTAGATGTTCCTTTAACCCCACAGTAGTGCCAGCAACTGGGAAGCGCCCTACCAGAGCGGAATAGGAACGCTGCGGAAGCCACCGCCCCGTTAAGGGCTATTGGTGGGCGAAAGTCAACCGTAGTTGAGGTAAAATGACAGCCGTGGCTGTGTAAGCAAAGCAGTGCTCTGCTAAGGGAAACGTGGGCTAGTAGGATTAACCCCACGGAATAATACTCACAAAGGAACCCGTTGGGACGCAATGTGGAGCCCTGGCCAAACACGTAGGTTCGTAAGAATACAACTAGTGAAAGGCTGACAGCCAATGCTCCGCAACAAAGGCTGTCAAGGCAGTGGAGGGAGCAAATCAAACCATTACGCATTTTTGCTCTGTTAGCCTTCCATACTGAAAACTCAATTTGGAGCCTCAGTCGGAGGCTGCAAGCCGACTTGCGAGTCTGCTCTCCGTGCCCTCCCTGGTGAGGAAAGAACACGAGAGGATACAGGCTCGATACGAACATTGTAAAATCTAATGAACGTATTAGGTGTCGCCCAACCCGCAGCTCTACAAATGTCTGTCAGCGAGGAACCACGAGCCAATGCCCAAGAAGAGGCAACACTCCGTGTGGAGTGCGCTCTCAAATTAAAGGGGCAAGGAATGCCCTGCAAGTTGTAAGCTAGGGCGATAGTATCAACTATCCAATGAGACATCCTCTGCTTAGTGACAGCTTTCCCTTTCTGCTGGCCACCATAACAAACAAAGAGCTGGTCTGAGGTCCTGAAGCTTTGCGTGCGGTCCACGTAGAATCGCAGTGCGCGTACGGGGCACAACAAAGCCTCGGTTGGGTTTGCCTGCTCCAAAGGCAATGCTTGCAAGCTCACCACTTGATCTCTGAAGGGAGTAGTGGGAACTTTGGGCACGTAGCCTGGTCTGGGTCTCAAGGTCACGCTCGAGACAGAAGGACCAAACTGAAGGCACGAATCGTCAACAGAGAATGCATGTAAATCCCCTATTCTCTTCACCGAGGCCAATGCTAGTAGGGTCAAAGCCTTCATGGATAGAAGCTTCAGACTCGCAGACTGCAAAGGCTCGAACGGAGGACTCTGTAGTGCTTTCAGCACCATGGACAGGTCCCAGGGAGGAATAGAAGGAGGGCGCGAGGGGTTTAGCCTGCGAGCGCCTCTCAGGAATCTAACAACCAAATTATGCTGGCCCACTGATCTGCCGTTAATAAGTGAGTGATGCGCAGATATAGCGGCGATATCAACTTTAATAGTGGATGGTGACAGCCTACCATCTAACCTATGTTGAAGATATAAAAGCACAATGTTAATAGGGCATTCTCTGGGGTCCTCGCGTTGCGAAGAGCACCAGGTGACGAAAAGGTTCCATTTTAACGCGTAAGCCCGTCTCGTAGACGGAGCTCGTGCCGCGTCAATAGTGTTAGATACCGCTTGGGGTAAATCACTTAACCCTTGCGCGCGCTCAACGACCAAACGTGGAGATTCCACAGATCGGGGCGCGGGTGCCATAATGTGCCCCCTCCTTGAGAAAGAAGGTCCTTCCTCAGGGGAATCCGCCAGGGAGGGGCTGTCGCGAGGAGCATTAATTCCGGAAACCAATTCCTGGTCGTCCAATATGGGGCGATCATTAAAAGGTTCTCCTCGTCCTGCCTGACTTTGCACAGAATCTGTGCTATTAAACTCACTGGGGGGAACGCATATTTGCGCAGGTCCCGCGGCCAGCTGTGTGCCAACGCATCCACGCCGAGGCTGCCCTCGGTTAGTGAATAAAACAGGCGACAATGGGTATTGTTCGGTGACGCAAATAGATCTATCTGCGCTCGACCGAATTTCCTCCAAATCAGCTGGACCGTCTGGGGGTGGAGTCGCCATTCGCCGGGGCGCGCTGCTCGGGAAAGCGCGTCTGCCGCTGTATTGAGCGAGCCCGGTATGTAAATGGCACGAAGGGACCTCAGATGCTTCTGACTCCAAAGGAGGAGATGACGAGCGAGATGCGACAGGTGACGAGAGCGCAAACCGCCTTGACGGTTGATATAAGCTACAGTCGCAGTGTTGTCTGAGCGTACTAGTACATCCTTCCCTCGCAGCTCCGTCGCGAAGCGTACGAGTCCCAGATATACTGCCCACAACTCGCGGCAATTGATATGCCAATGCAACTGGGGTGCTGTCCACACCCCCGAAGCCGTGAGCTCGCCGTACGTGGCTCCCCAGCCCGTGTCGGAGGCATCTGTGTGTACAACAGCATGCCGGGAGATCTGTCTCATGGAGACCCCTGCTCTGAGAAACGCAGGATCTGACCACGGGGGGAATGTTAGGCGGCACGCAGGTGTAATGGTTACACGGTGAATGCCGGCGCGCCACGCTCTCCTCGGGACTCGATCGTGAAGCCAACGCTGAAGCGGTCTCATATGGAGCAGTCCGAGCGGTGTCACGGCCGCTGCTGCTGCCATACGCCCCAGGAGTCTCTGAAATTGTTTCAGAGGGACCGCATTCTTCCCTCGGAATGACCCGAGGCAAGTCAGAATTGATTGAACACGTTCTTCTGTCAAACGCGCCGATAAATCGATCGAGTCCAGTTCCATACCGAGAAAAGAAATCCTCTGCGTGGGGCAGAGTTTGCTCTTTTCCCAGTTGACCCGAAGACCCAAACGGGCGAGATGTTGAAGTGTTAGATCTCTGTGTTCGCACAGCGTCCGCCGAGAATGCGCTATTATAAGCCAATCGTCGAGGTAAGCCAATATGCGAACACCGCTCTCTCTGAGGGGCTGTAACGCCGCCTCTATCACTTTCGTGAACACACGGGGAGAGAGAGACAGCCCGAACGGTAAAACTTTGTATTGATATGCCCGACCCTCGAACGCAAACCGGAGAAACGGTCTGTGACGGGGAAGAATGGACACATGAAAATACGCGTCTTTCAGGTCTATCGCTGCAAACCAATCGTGGGGGCGTATTGCACTGAAAATCTGTTTCGGTGTAATCATCCTGAAAGACCTCTTCTGAAGAGATTTGTTCAGGACACGCAAATCCAAAATCGGTCGTAACCCGCCGCCTTTCTTGGGAACTATGAAATACGGGCTGTAAAAACCCGATCTCATCTCGGTAAGAGGGATCGGCTCGATCGCGTCCTTCGCCAACAGGACCTCGACCTCTGCACGCAGTACATGTGCATCGGACGCTTTCACCGTGGTGAAACGTACGCCCGCAAATTTGGGAGTGTGCCGATTGAATTGAATTTCGTAACCGAGGCGGATCGTGCGTAAAACCCAACGAGACGGGTTGGGAAGCTGAAGCCAAGCTCCCAAGTACCGTACGAGAGGAATTAGCGGCACAACCGGTGAACCCGCGGCGGGGCAGCGAGGCGGGACAGGCGGGACTGCCGGTGCGTCTGCCGTGACAGCATAAGCATCTACAGTGAGTGTGTGTGTGACACTGACCTGAGCCCGCTGAGAGAGACGGTCGTCCGGTCTCCTCAGCGGAGGACGCAGACTCCGAAGGGTATGCTGGTGGTCCGGTCTCCGCAGTGGAGAACTCGAACTCGCCAGAACACCCGCTGGCGATAGAGGAGAGGGAGGAAGAGCATCTGACTGCCCGCTCACATCTCTCTCGATCCTCTGGAGACCTGGAGAAGGAATAGGAATGCACTCTTTTTGTGGTCTTGTGGGTGCCGGCTGAGAAGCCGGCGGAACAGAAACAAAACGAAACCAAAGATTCTCCACCCGGCCCTCTACCGGTGGAAGGAGTGGTGCCATCACCGTCTCCCGTAGAGTGATCCCATCCAAATCCAGGTCGCCCGTCTCAGGGCCGCTTCGACCTCCGTTTACCACGGGAAGCGGGTGGAGCGGGCGGGGCGGGCTGCCAACGGCTGGTCCCCCTCCGTGGCCTGGAAGATGTTCTAGCGGGGGGGGCGGAGGCAGCCGCCGGAGGGCGCCCTCGGCGAGGAGCAGACGGGGCCGCCGGCGCTGGAGGGCGAGATGCAGGTCGCTTGCGCCGGGGCATGATCTGAGCGATCGCCTCCGTCTGCTTCTGGGCGGCGGAGAACTGCTGGGCGAAAGACTCCACCGACTCGCCGAAAAGACCCGCCTGGGACACGGGGGCATCCAAGAACTTGTTCTTCTCCGCCTCCGACATGTCCGCCAGACAGAGCCATAGATGGCGTTCTTGGACCACCATCGTGGACATCGCACGACCGATCGCCTGCGCTGTGACTTTCGTAGCACGAAGGGCCAGATCCGTCGCGGCCCGGAGCTCCGAAAGCACAGGCGAGTCGTGTCCTCCCTCATGCAGATCTCTCAAAGCTTTCGCCTGATGTACCTGCAGCAACGCCATAGCGTGGAGGGCTGAAGCCGCCTCTCCGCATGCCTGGTGGGCAGCCCCCGTTAAACCGGAAGACTGTCTGCAAGCACGGGAGGGTAGGGTTGGGCGGTCCTTCCAGGAGGGAGCGGTGGCCGGACACAGTTGCATCGCGACCGCACGCTCTACAGGGGGGATCCCCGTATAACCCTTAGCAGCTCCATCGGTGAGGGAGGTGAGGGGGGAGGGCTGAAAAGACCGTAATCTAGTAGAAAACGGTGACTTCCAGGTCCTAGTCAGCTCCTCGTGCACCTCGGGGAAGAATGGTACCGGCGGAGAGGGTTGTGAAACCCGGGCAGCTCCAAAGAACCAATCATCCAGGCGGGACGGTTCGGGCTGTGGGGGGTGAACCCACTCCAACCCTACGGTCTCCGCCGCTCGAGAGAGCACGGCCACCATCTCTGGATCGAAATCCGGCGTCACGACCCGTCCGGAAGGGGGGAGGACATCCGGATCCTCAGAGGGAGAGGGCCCACCCTCGGATGCTGCGGTCTCCGTGGACCCGGAGGGAGGCACGACAGATCCTGCAGACATCGCAGAACACGACTCTGCAGTCTCCATTGGCACATCAACCGGCTGTGGATGAGGAGGCTGAGAGCCGGAGGACGAATCCCCCGACCGGCTCAGCACAGTGATGCGGAGATCATCCTTTGAGAGCCTCACGGCCGCTCCGTGGCGGCGTTCGGAACTCGCTGGACGTGGGTTGCGTTTTTCCCGGAGGAAAGACAACCGTCTCCGCAAATCCACAAGGGACATGTTCTCGCAGTGAGAACACTTACCCCCAGCGAACGCTGCCTCTGCGTGCTCGATGCCCAAACACGAAAGACAACGCTCGTGACCGTCCTTCGGACCCATATACTTCCCGCATCCAAGATCACACGGACGAAAAGCCATCCTGAAAAGGACGCTAATCGCCGGATATACGAGAGAGTGGCTGCCTTTAACAAGGCACAAAGCTCTCCCGTATCACTCTTTTAGGGAAATTCACTCAGATGCTCAGTTGATGATGCGCACAGGGAAAGGCAACGCACACACTAAACTCAAAACAAAAAGATGCAGAGCCTGTGGAATGCTGCGAAGCGTCCGCTGTGGTACTGCCAGTCCAACCAACTTCCGCAATCGATCCCAACAGAGTAAAGTAGCTTCTCAGTAGCAGATACTGCCGGCCTTCGAAGCGATAAAAAGCCGATTTCCTCACCTGCACGCGCGCCTTATATACGCACCTGGCGGGGCGGCGCCAGCATTATGCAAATATCTCAATGCCAAGTTCATTGGCGTTTTTTGTAGTATTCGAAGCAGATTGGTCTCTCTAAGCGAGTTCCCAATTCGTCGGTCACGACGTGACGTCGTAGTGACCGACTGAAAGGGAACTCATCTTTGAGCATCATAACAGCATATGTAAAAGTTTTACCTATCACGGTAATTTCTTCATGCTTTAAAACAGCTTGAATGTAACTCTATACTCTTTAATATACAAGGATTTATGAATATGTTGATTAGTCCCCACCTCTACTCAAAAGCACAGCTCGGATCATAGATATAAATATGCAAATTAGTCCCCGCCTCAACTCTTCACACCACCTTGCACCATAGTTATATATGTTAATAGATGCTACATTTATCAGTTTCAGACACATAACTGCTAGGTTTGGTTTGCACTAATCTTTAAGCGCTGGTGCTGACAGGTTACAGCACTCACCCTGCATGTGTGAACAGCATGTGTGAGCACCTCAGAAACAGAGCTCATGCAGTAGTGCTGTGATCATTTCAGCGCTGGGTCTATGAGGCATCCAAACACTGTATCTATGACTCGAACTACTGATCCACACGTTCAACTGTGTTGATATGATTGGTTACATGTTTGTGACGTTGAAAACCAAGGCCTACCCTACTGAAAAATCCAGCTAAGACCAGCATAAGCTGGTGAGCTGGTTTTAGCTGGTCCCCAGCTTGGTTTTAGCTGGTTTTGCTGGTGTAGGAAGCTGGTTTTGCTGGTGTAGCAAGCTGGCCTAGCTGTGTTTTGGTCACATTTTAAGCTGGTCTAGCTGGACTTAGCTGGTCATGCTGGAATACCAGCTGGCCCACCAGCATGACCAGCTTTGTCAGGCTGGGAGGACCAGCGTAAACCACCTTAAACCAGCTAAAACCAGCCAAAACCAGCTACCATCTTATGCTGGTTTTAGCTGGATTTTTCAGTAGGGTAAATCCAAGTTTATGCAGAAAATACTCAGCAATGATGTTGAATGATGAATTTGCACATGGTGTGTCTTAAAACATATTAAAACACCACATAGACATATAAAAAACATTAAAAACTGGTGGACTTTAACACTACACCAGAATACATAACATTTTTTATTAATTTAGTTGTTCGATACAGTTGAAAAGGTCGACACCTTTTAGGTGTTTAAGGCCTACCGAACTGCACTAGAGCGTGTTTGATCCCCTAATCCTGGTTTGTTTGACTAGTGTGAGCACTCCATACCATGCGTGGGTGCGATTTGGTTAAGTGCACTTTGGCACGCTTTCAGAGGTGGGCTTGGGCTCAAGCGCGTAACGCACAGTGTGAGCGCAAATCACGCCAAAGTGCAGTTTAAAAGGTGATGCGTCAGTTGCGCGACAGTCATAACTTTATCTGCTTTCGTAAAAACCTTTTTATGCACGTGGTTGGGTGCTAGGGTGTTACTAGGGTGTTCAGAGTGGTACCTTACTGGCATAATGCCTTGTTCAGACTGCACGATTTTCAAAGAAGTCGGGTCACAGAGGTCACACTGCACGATGGATTTGAGACAGGGGGTTTCACACTGCATGACTTTACCATAGGAAGAATAGCAGACAACTTTTTCCAGGTCCGTAAACTACATCTCACAACCAAACGCACACGAGAAGTGACAAGGAAACACCACGAATACTGACGTGAGACTGGGATTATTATTGAAAAAGGTAGCCCGCAAGAAGCTTGCCATACAAATTGCATGTGTGCTCATTTGCAGTGAAAAGAAGAAAAAGAAGATTATGAAAGAGGAAATGGTTGAGAAGACTCCTCGCCGAACTTCCGGCCTCACCGAACTTCCGGCTGCTGTGTATGTTGCTCTCTCATTGGCTGTAGGTCATCACCAAGCGTGCCGCACAAGCCCTGAAAAGTGAAGCCAAAACGTCTCGATCGCTCCCCAGTGACTGGTCCCAGTATAGGTCATAAACCCCGCCTCCTACATTTTATTCAATAGACCCCTTCACGGTTCACGTCACAGGCAGTTTCCACTGCGCATGTCAGGGTCAGAAAAGCCATTACAGCAGATAGAGTTGCGTATTATTCGGTATCGTCAAAAATGCCTACTTACGTCGTGGGTTGTGAAAATCGCACCAGGTCTTTCGTTAAGTTTTCGCGATTCATGCAGAATCTCAAAAACAAAAAAATACAACATCTGCAGCTGCAAGCAATTAACGTGCAGACTGGAACAATGCAAATATCAAAGAGGCTTGTGTTTGTTGTGTTCACTTCATTTGAGGTAAGTCATAATTTTTCAGCCCTGTTAGATTACATTATAAAGCCTGGATGGTATGAACAGTTTGACCCCATGCTGCGCGCGCACCCGATAGTCATTCAATGTTTACAAACTTTGAAGGGGTCTATGGGACTTGAGACCAACTAAACAATTTAATTACACTTCAATTATATTTTTTCCGAAGCTGGTCTCTGTCATTTACGGTAGTTTTTATCACGCTGATGTAAATTCAAGTTTTGTTTTTAAAATAAGTTTGTTTTCAGTTAGTTATTTAATGCTATAAAAACTGTGGTGTGACGTCATGATTGACAGCTGTGATATACGGATTTTGCGAGAGCAATGGCAGGGCCTTGAATTCGCGGCTTTACTTCCTGCTCACTACTGCACAGGACTGGTCTCGAAATCGCTACTGTACAGACTCAAGACCCAAGACGTCAGCGCCGTATCAGGACACTGGCGGCTTCACTTTTCACCAATGGAAGAGAGCGAACAGGCATCGTCCATTTTTTGCCGATTTCTCAAAACATGTCCGCGAGTCAAAATCAAGGCTAAAAGTGTGCAGTCTGAACTCGGCATAAGTCGAAAGACATCATCCCAACAAAAAACAGGATGGAAAACTGTTTATTTTATTGATAAAGGTCTGAATCATCACTCACAGGACTTCCCATAGGTCCCTGCACAACTGAAGTGTTTATAGAAAGACTGGGTTGCTAAAAAAATAGGTTGTTTATTTCAAATTCACCTATTCGGATTAATTTTGTTGCTCCTACCTCAGCTGTGTTTGTGCCACATAAGGCACAAAAACTCAAAAACTGTGCAGGTCTTTTATCATATTTGTGCTTCTACAACCTTGTTTTTGGTAGACATGGTGAAACCAGAGTTATTTTTCCATTTTAATTCCTAAGAGTTATTTATTTGAAAATATGTTTTGAAATGTGGAAATTGTTTGTCAACTTAACAAAAGCATTTTCAGTGGATAAACACACAATCTGTGATTTCGCACCTAGCTGCGAAATGCCTGGCAACAAAGACGGTGCAATGACAGTCACTGCGGGAGACGCTCGGTGATTGAACGGACCAACGAGCTGCAGAAAGGTCTATTGGCCCAGTACTTTGCCCCCTACATGAAGCTTTGCCATATTGTGGTGGCATGTGCAGCAAATGAACAACACTGAAAATCGTCTCTCCTACATGATGACCCTGGTCATTATGATGACCCCCCACTAGCAATACGAACAATACAATACCAGATGTGGCCTTGTGGGTAGCTCAGACATGTTGTGAAGTACCACTTAGGTTATTGACCCGAATTCAGATCTATCTTGTGTCATATTCTATTACTCTCTTATTATTATCTGTCTGCTGTCTCAATGTTTCCTGTCTGAAGAAGAAACAGTTGAAGCCAACAAAAAATCCCCATCTGGTTAGCTAGGCAAATATTTGTACAAATGAGCTCTTATGTTTACTATATGCAAGGTTCTAATGTTTACTCTATACTGTAATTTTAATAAAACGGAGACAGGGAGGATCATAAAACAATTATACGTAAATACCACAACCCGACATCCCTGAAAATGATGCTTAATAAACCATCAGATCAATGTACAGGTATATGAAGCTAATCAAGCAGATCTTTTTCAAATAAAAGTCCTAGGTAATGCTGATCGCAGAATTTGCACAGTCTGTGAAACCCAGACTAATCTTATAATGTATCTAATAAAATATGCAATAATCATCTAAATAAAACTTACCAAATATACAGTAGATGCCATGCAATTTATGTATGACACAACAATAACAATGTTATAGAAGTAGAGAGTAGGGTTGCCAACTTTCTCGTATTTGCGGGACGTCCCGTATTTTGAGCATACTTTATTTGTCCTGTAAGGGACTTGAAAATATTTTGACCCAGCGGGGTTAATTGTAACGCTGTGTTACAACTAACCCCTCAGCACTTACGATATGAAAACCGCTAACGTTAGCGTAATCCTAGAATTTGATTTTTAAAACTGTAGTATTGTTATTACATACTGGGTCACATACATTTTTTTTGTCATAATTGTGATGCCTTTTCTCACATATTTAGACATTTGTATCCATTTATAATTGAACTATTGTTAGAGAAGGGCTGGATGAATGAATACAGTGTGGATACCTGTCTATTATAGACAACTATATACACTTTAAATATATAGACAAAATAATATTGAAATATTTGCCTGCAAACTTAATTTTTAGCAAGTGTTACAACGAACCCCCTGCCTGTTAAAGTTAACCCTACCTAGTAAGTAGTAAAGTTTGCACTTCTGTCATGTTTGGTGTAATTGTCCAAAAATGGTAAGTACTAGAAACAAACTTCAAATGTTCATTTGTAGCAGAGATTTGTGTGTTGCTTGTGTAAAAATATAATTAGTCAAACTCAAATATTTTTGAATTATTGAGCAAAAACCAAAAAGCATTAGGTTGTGCCCCACTCTCTCTTATAACAAGTGTTTTGTCTTAGACGGTAATGGTTCAATTAAAGGACTGTGTTAACATTACCTCCTGTAATTAACAAACTATTAATGAACCTGTTGCCAAGGCATAAGAGTTACAAATTAATATTTTATTAGGAGATTAGCTATCATTTTGACAAATGGCTTAAATAAACTGTATACACAAATCCATATCCGCACTTTTGCAGCAGGCCATTTTTTGTCCCGTATTTCAAAGTGAGAAAGTTGGCAACTCTACTAAAGAGGTTTAGAGAGTAAAGATGTACTGTTTATGACCATTTTATACCAACATTAGACTTAAATGTGTGTTGCACATGGGATGACATCGTGCTCGGATGAAAAGCATATAAACAGCAGGAATAAAGTGAATTCAATAGAATTGCTAGACAAGAGTATTTTTATCGTAGTATAAGATGATTCATTTTGTGATTATGTTCTATAACAGATGTCAAGCTGACTCTACCTTTAGTTCACCGCAACTGGTGGGCACTTAGCGATGTTCGTTGGTTTTAAAGAGATGGATTTGAACTTGACACCCTTAACCGCGCTCAACACTCTTCCCGCTGTCAGTCCCATGATTCACTTTGAGAGCGCAGCGTTCGGCTTCCATAGCAATGAATGAAGTACCGGTATGCGTCTCAAAACGAATGATTGTATGTACGATTATCTAAACAGGGATAAGTGCCATAAGTTGCCTTAAAGTGGCTCGGGGAAATTACATAATTACGAGTTCCAAGCACATGAACGATCAAGGTAAGTCGTATTTAACAGTGGGGAAACTCGAAATTAAAAATTATACACGGGTTGCCAAGTTGTGACGTCGAATTTGTGTCGATTTTCTTTGTAAAACGGACTGCTACACTGCAAAAAAAAAAAAAAAGTTTCATAAAAATAATTTTTGTCTTGTTTTCCAGCATAAATATTAATTCTTAAGCAAAGTGGCTTAAGATTTTAAGTCTTGTTAACTGAAATAAATTATGATATTTAAGAGGTGCTTAAAACAAGTAAAAATATCTGCCAATTAATGGGGGGAAAAATCCAGTTTCAACTTAATTCAATAAACTCAATTTAAGTTTATTTTTCTTACCATACTGGCAGATATTTTTACTTCTTTTAAATTAGTGCTGGACAAAGATTAATCGCGATTAATCGCATACAAAATAAAAGTGATTTTTTGCATAATATATGTGCGTGTACTGTGTCTAATTATTGTGTATATTTAACCACACACACATTCATATATTCATTTTTAGAATTGTTTTACTTATATATAATTTTTTAAAATTTATTTTTAATATAGAATATATAAAAATATAAATAGATATATATAAACATGTAAATGTTTCTTAAATACATACATGAATGTGTGTGTATTTATTTATAAATAATAATTACACACAGCACACACTCATGTATTGTGCCGAGAATCACTTTTATTTTGTGTGCATTAGTTGCGATTAATCTTTGCCCAGCACTATTTTAAATATAAACCTCTTGATTTTCAAAATTTATTTCAGTAAACAAGACTTAATATCTTAAATCACTTTGCTTACCAAGTAAATGTATCTCAATTTAATAAAAAATAGTGGAAAACAAGAGAAAAATACTAGTAAGAGATTTTTTGATTTTGCAGTTATTTCAACTTGCTGTATTTTAATAGTTTTTTGTGTGATGTATGAAAAAAACTGTGAAATCTAAATATTTAATATTCATTCAATACCAATGTATTATATTAGTAGAAATAAAATGACTTGTATTTTCATGTCTACACTGTACACATTAACCAACTGTATATATTTTTATCTTTTATCTATTACTGTATATCTATTACCACCAAACATACATTTAAGAAAATAATAAAATACCTCCTAATAAAATACTTTATTTTTCTGCAAAGAAACGCTCTGAAAAGATCAGAATTAAGTAATTACCTTGGCAGGAAGACAACATGTCAACATGAGTAAAACTGAGTAAGTTGACAAGCTAGAAATTAGGAAAACAAAACTTACAGTCAAGATGAGTACTGAATTATTTATGTACATTTTTCCCTTATTTTCTTTACTCGTCTGTGTATTTTTAGGCAGTTTTCGCTCCTGATGCAGTGGAACAATAAAATAAATCAGAATTTATGCCTAAGTGTTTACGAGCAAAGCAAGAGTCAAAGCTCCACTCCTTAGTAAGTCCCTTAATAGTACAAATAAATTTAGATTGAGCCTATCAACCTTTTTCATTTGTGCCTGGCACATTGTGTCTTTAAGATATGTAATCGCATAGCTGGCCTTGAGTCACAGAGTCACAGGAGACTTTTCAACACCAAAGGCCATTTGCAATACATTCATAGTAGATTGCAATTCTACCCCAGTATAGAGATATTTATCTGCATTAAAAATGATCAAACCGTACTACAGGAACAAAACCAGAGTCGGCTGTGATCACTGAGTAAGGTCCTCCTTATGGATTTGGAAGCCGGAGATGTTCTGCATGAGTGCGTAATTGAACGCATTTTATTAAAAAGGTTGATTTTCATTTAAAAGTAATCATTGGTAGGAGCTTTTTTTAATTGGTACAGAAACATCATGAGTTTGAAAATGGCAATTCCTTACAAGAATTTTATTGGCGTTTCAGCTAAAATGGCTTGTCATGTTTTTATTTGATGTCACTGATGACAAATGTTAAATGATACTGCAAACTCATTCTCGTTTAATTGATGGCCTGAATCATATTGAAGGCCTATAAAATGCACAGGCCATCTGATCAAAATGTACTAAGGACAACAAATGTTGTTAAGTTGGTAACAAATGGCATCCAGTTTGCTGATTACAAATGTTTTTTGAAGCATTCTAGTGGCAGGTCATAAAAATCTATACCCAATATTTCTCAAGCCTTCTGGAGATGCATTTGTCAATGTGGAGAACCGGTAGATAACTGCCTCACTGCCTCTGCTAGTTGTTGAAAGATGATTTGTTCGGGATTTTGCTTCTCAAGCTTCAGCTGTTATTAGGTGCAACCAACAATTTCTTCTTTGGCTGCTTCACATTATTTGCTGAACGTGTAGCTTCATCATTCATTCCTACATCCCACTCTGCTCTGATATGAGTTTTGATCAAATCCCTCTGTTTTCTCTATACTGTAGCTATATTTTTTGATAATTATTAATAACAATATTATTATTGCTATTGCTCCTCTTTATTATGCAATTTTTTATATTTACTTAATACACCTTTACATAAGTTCAAAAGCTTTTTCATTATTTATGCATCCTTATGTTGTCTGTACTCCAAAATACTGTTGTTCTTTAGAACCCAAAGCAGATATTTTGCATTGTTAAAACAAGTGTTGTTTGGTCAGAGCCGATGGTGTAGTGGGCAGCGCTCCGACATGTTGGTGCTTTCGCACTTTTGCCGACCCGAGTCCGATTCCCGTTTAGATGTCATCTGCGTTTTCGGGCCTGAAAACGCAAACTTATGAAACGACTTTCAAAGTGTATGTTTTTGAAAATGAACTATTGGACTATTAACTCTTTCCCTGCCATTGATGAGTTATCTTGTCAATTAAGAGAAAACATTTGCATAAAAAATGTGTTTCTGACAAATTATTAATTAATTTATGTTAATCTGCAAAACCGCGATTATCCACCAGATTACCCAATTTATAAAAAACTGATTCAAAAACGTTATTTACTAATTTTAAACTCTGTGTATGTTTTGACAATCATTCTGAATCTGATCTGAACAAAATTCCTTCACAAAAGTGCAATAATTTCAGTTTTTTTGCTAAAAAAATGTATTTTTAAAGAAAAATACCCATATTTAAGAGTTTATAAGCAGAGAAAAAATATAGATAGGATGAAACCTTTTTTTTTCATTTTGTTTGTTTGTAGCAGAGGGTCTGTTCTTTCATTTGATATATTTGTATGTTTATATATTTTTAGAAGAAAATGTTCCTGGAATGCATTTTGTGAAACTTTTGTGAAAACCACAAAAAAATGCTGGCGGGCAACTTTTCAAAAAATGACTTATTGCTATTGTTCTTCTTTATTATGCATTTTTTATATATTTACTAAATACATGTTATGTGCTGTTTTACGCATAGACTGTAAAAAAAGATGGACGACGCCTGTTCGCTCTCTTCCATTGGTGAAAAGTGAAGCCGCCAGTGTCCCGATATGTCGCTGACATCTTGGGTCTTGAGTCTGCGCAGTAGCGATTTCGGGACCAGTCCTGCGTAGTAGTGAGCAGGAAGTAAAGCCGCAAAATCAAGACCCCGCCTTCGCTCTCGTAGAATGCGCATATCACACAATATCACAGCTGTCAATCATGACGTGACACCACTGTTTTTATATCATTAAATAAATAACTAAACTCAAACCTATTTTAAAAACAAATATTTGAATGTACATCCCCGTGATAAAAACTACATTGAATGACAGAAGTCAGCTTCGGAAAAAAGATAATTGAAGTGTAATAAATTTTTTTGTTGGTCTCCAGGGCCGGCGTCAAGGGGGGGCATTCGCGGGCCGTGCCCCCCCAAACAGGTTGCTGTGCCCCCCTACACAGTTTTTGATTAATTTAATATATATCAAGAATAATTAAAATAAATTAAACATTGAATGTTTCATGACTTTTAATGTAATCAAATGAGGAAAATATAGTTGAAATAGGTTTTCTTTATTAATAAAAATAGACCAGTTTCTCTGATTGGTTGTATTGCCGGGTCTCATGCGTCATCAGGCTTTAGCATATTTGTGACTTGATACTAGCAACGTGTTTTTTCGTGGCATTTTATGTATCGTGTAAATAAAATATGGATATTAGAACATTTAGGACGAACCAGCACCGCCTGCTCCACCTGACTTCATGCAAACACCGACTGGCTCAAACTCGGAGATTAGAGGTCGAGGTGGAATTTTCAAATCTACAGGACACTGTTTTAAGGAAGTTTAATGTTCGTACACGCCGGCTTCAGCCATTTTAAAGGTAAGTTAGCGTTGTTTTAATTTACGTAAGCTTAAATGTGAAGTGTGGTCTACAGACCGTTAACAGCATTGCGACGTGATTATGGTAAAGCGGCTTTCATAACGGCTTTTACTTAGGACGCGATGTGCGCTGCCTGGGCTGCGCTATGAAACCCATTCATTTCAATGGCGGTTTGTTGTTGCGTCGAGCAAAGCGTGAGCGCAGTGACAGTCTGTAACGAGTCTGTAATGAGCTGACAGTCTGTAACAGTTGTATGAGTGTGTGCTTGCACTGTATTTGTTGTTTTAATGCCTTGTTTTTGCAAGTTATTGTTGCTAATTGCGTGCCCCCCGTTGGAAGCCGCATGCCCCCCTGTCAGTTATGGTCTGGCGCCGGCTCTGTTGGTCTCAATTCCCATTGAATAACATGGGGAGGCGGGGTTTATGACCTATACTGGGACCAGTCACTGGGGGGCGATCGAGACGTTTTGGCTTCACTTTTCAGGGCTTGTGCTGCACGCTTGGTTTTACGTAGGAATATTTCACCAATAGACAAAAGCTGAGGCAAAAAACGTTATTTACTAATTTTAAACTCTGTGTATGTTTTGACAATCATTCTGAATCTGATCTCTAACAAAATTCCTTCACAAAAATGCAATTATTTCAGCTATTTGCTAAAAAAAAATATTTTTTAAGAAAAATACACATATTTAAGAGTTTATAAGCAGAGAAAAAATATAGGATGAAACTTTTTTTTTTTGTAGCAGAGGGTCTGTTCTTTCATTTGATATATTTGTATGTTTATATATTTTTAGAAAGAAAAAAAAACATTTTCCTGCAATGCATTTTGTGAAACTTTTGTGAAAACCACAAAAAAAATGCTGGCGGCCAACTTTTCAAAAAATGACTGGCGGGGAATGAATTAAAATGCCAACTATTGGCCTGGCACACATTATACAGCGAATTCAGTTGTCTTTACGAATCCATTTAAACATTAACCCTAACTTTTTGGCAAAAGCCTTATTTCTGTATTTGTACATACATGCTTTGGCAACAAATTGTAAAATATTTGTCATGACATCATGCCTGTAATGATGGTGTAATCCCATACTGTTGGGGCAAATGTAACATACAAGGCTTTAAAACTAGAGGGCTTGCTATTAATACTACTATTTGTAGCCTTGGCTGAAAACAACATTACAAATTTCACCACTTAAATGTCAATGTTGCTTGTTCACCCTAAGGTTCTCACCAAATATCTGTTTTACCTTTTATTTTCCTTTTTCTTCATCTCTCTTTTAAATTCACTTACTCTCTCCCCCTCTCTTTCTCTCTCTCTTTTTTCTCTCTGATAATCTTAGTATATGTGAGGCCACCAGGATGTTGTAGATACAGAAAGCACAATGCTGACCTAAGCCAAGCCATCCATTTATCCTGTCACGCAGCAGCAAACCAGACCACTATACCATAGCTCTACTAGAAAAAGTCTCTCCCTCTCTTTCTCTACACCCAATTGTGTGGCCTAAACATTACGGTTGAGCGGACGACCTTGTGAGTCTCAACACATCGAACATTGCCAGCACACCCACCAAACGCCTTCCTACACATGCACGAAAACCCTTCTGTGCAATATTTATGCAGGACACCATACACCGGATTAACAGAATGTTCCAGCTTCATCAAAAGACCGTGCAGAGAAAGAGAGAGATTCCCTATCACACAGGCACACTCAACCGCTCGGATACAAAGAGAAAAAGCATATCGCACACTCCCTGGCACACAGATCCAAAAAGGCTTAAAGGGATAGTTCACCAAAATAAGAAAATTCTGTCATCGTTCACTCACCGTCATGACGTTTCAAACACACATGCTGTTATTTTTCTTATGCTGTAAAAATGATAGGTTGCTTCAACCCATTGTTGGGTAAAATATGGACAAACCAAAGCGTTGGGTTTAAATAAGCCTATACTGTAGATTCAGCACAAAAAACTCAGTTGTTTTAACCCATTGTTGGGTAAAATAAGGAAAAGAAACAAATCGTAACCCCCATCGTGGCCACTTTAGTCAATGCTTGGGTTAAAACCAATCGAGCTGCCACACTTTTTAGAAGCATCCCAAAAGCTTCCCTTATAGAAAAGTCCTAACCTATCTCATGGCAAGGCGTGTTATAGTCACAACATTTTTATTTGTGCTATCCACCTTTTTCTCGAACGCTGAAGAAAGTGATGTGACGCATTTCCTTTCCAGTGCGAGATTTCCGGTTCAATAGCCAGCCGGTAGAAAACAGTTTAGTGGGAGCATGCATACAACATGATTTAAGCTGTTAATATTTACTACACCTGTCATGTATGAACCAGTGTGAGGATGAAATTAAGAAGTGGCTTTGATATATAAGATATATTCAATAATTTCGTGTTGTTGATCAGAGGTGACGGGTCTTCAATGCGCAAATATAAAAGCACAGAGACATACCAGTATCTTAACAATGGGAAAGTCAAGTGAGTCAGTCAAGTGTTAATGGAATTTACCAAGACTTTGTGTTTTTAACTTTTCAGGGGCTTGATTAAAATGTCACAACTGTCCCTCTGGTGTGAGTTTTTTTAAACTGCATTTTTTAATTGACTTGTTTATGACGACACGTTGAGCTTCACGCAGTCCGACACAGTCAGCAATATCTTTCTCATTCAACACGTTGTAAGTTATTTGAACAAACCATAATAAACATAGTAAACTACTACGTATTGAGTATTGTTTATGTTTTATGAAAATATTATTACATCGCTTCTTATGCACTAGGTGGATGAGCTTATGAAATTATTTGCTTACTTTTTAAAGTATTTGCTTTTTCATTTAAAACATAACAAAAGTACGCGCAGACACATTACGAACTATTATGAACATCAACTGAGCAGATTATGTCGTATATATTCTGTACTGTTATCGCATTTTTGTAAAAATATATATAGTAGCAGAATAAATAAATCAGCATATTTTTATCAGCATAGTATCAGTTGTTTTTAAACAATTATTGTACTGGCAGTTTCTATGAAAGGTTTTACTGGATGGATTTGTAAATACAGATCATGAGTGCATTAGCGCCACATACACATTCAGTTTTTGTGCATCTATTACGATTAAAACAAATGTTTTGTAGAGATTTACTGCATTTGTATTAGCTATTATGGCAACCCCTAACTGCACAAATTATGTTGGTCTTCCTGGATTTCATAATAAAAATTAAACAGCCTGTCAAAACGGCACACTTGTGTCCTTCGCAATAGACTTCATTAGCTTTAGTGGCTCACGGGGAAGTCATAAACAGAAAAGCTCAAAGATGGCGGCGCCCACATTTACGTCAAGAAACAGGTGGATTGACACGATTTTGTGCTGTTTTTCGTGCCCGTGGAGCACGAATGTCTTTTTCACACAGCATGAATTTCTAAAAACTGTTATTGTGTTATTTTATTTTTTTCCTCATTGTTTTTCCTATTTTTAAATCATTGTTGCTTGAGGTTAGGATTAGATTTGGGGTTTGCATTAGGATGTAATTTTATGCATTTTTTTTACATGTTTTTCGTCCGCTTTTAAAACTATTTTTGCCTGGAGTTTGGGTTAGGATGTTGCAGAAAGTGATTTTAACCCTAACCTCAAGCGACAATGGTAAAAAAAAATGGACAAAACAATAAGAAAACTAAATATAAAATTAAAACTGCTTCTAGAAATTCTTGCTGTTCGCCACGAAAAAAAAACATTTGTGCTCCAGGGTAAAACAGCAGAAATTCGTGTCAATAGCACAAATATGTTAATTAAAAATTCTGTGACTATAACACAAATTTCCGTTACATGAATTTCACGTATGCAAATTCGTGTGATTTTTCTGTAAGGGTTTGCTAAAGATAGCTTTTTAATGCAAGTCATGCAGTTCAAATACAAACTAAAAGTCAACACCCTGTGCAGACTCTGACTCATATTTCACATCACAATATCTTTGGTAGGAGGCCAGAAATGGACGACCAAAGGTTCATCCTCGAAATTGAAAAACACAGTGTTTAAAACAGGACCTGAAAGTGTATTAACTTTGTCTGTAGGCTATACAGCACAACAAAGTGAGACATAGCATTAAACACAAATAAACCAGGCAAAACACAACCAACTAAATCTATTTAAATGATTTCAACCAGTGCTCAAAAAATATTTTCTTTCATTTTTCTGTAAAAAAAAAAGAAGAATCTTCCTATTCCCCACATAAAGCTACTGTATATTGTATTGTATTGAGTTGCATTGAATTATATTGTGTTGCGTTGCATTACATTGCATTGCATTGGCCGTCGACTTAACTGTCATTTCTACAGTTACTTACCACAAAATGCTAGGGGTGCAACGGATCACAAAACTCACGGTTCGGATCACATTACGGTTTTTAAGGCACGGATCGGATCATTTTTCGGATCAGCAAAAAAAGTATGGGAAAATTCTAATAACAAATCAAGAAATTACAAACATTTATAAAAAAGAACAAAGTTGCATGATTATGGATGATTATGTCCGTATCGAGCTGGACCGGACGCATTCAACCGCACGTGCGTTTGTGCGTAAAGTAAACTGCTCACTTTAGAGCCTTTTTGCAGTTAAACTGTTTAAAATCACTTGAATGTTAACATTTGCAAACCTTTGAAACACTTACAAACTATAAACTTTCCCTATTTAAATTTGCGTATTAATCCGCGAATCACATGCGAGCCGAACCGTGGGTCGTGATCCGTACGGATCAACTGCGATCCGTTACACCCAGTAAAATACCATAATTTTCTTTTCCAGTTCATTACTGTAATATGCATTGCATTATGGGTATTAACATTTAATTTACAGTGATTTACTGTATGTTTGGAATTTGCGGTAGACTGCTGTAAAACAACAGCAGTAGTGCTACTTTAGTTGAATAAAACATATGTTATAAAAGTTTTAAAAGTGTTATAGTGTTTATAAAAGCATATAAAATGGAAAAATAAAATATATACATGAAATGAAATATATTTACTTTTAGCAGTGAAGCACATTTCAAAATGTGAATTGTTTTTCAGCGGTGTAAATAATTTATTGAGAATTGTAGATAGAAACTAGAAAGGGATTATGGATAAATACTTGACCGTCAGATTTTAATTTGACCTAAAGACTTCAAAACACTAGTGACGCCAATATTTCGCTCCTTGGAGTGTCAGTAGAGTGACAGAAAAGGCTACTTGTGGAGTGTAGCAAGTTATTTTTATTAAGTGACTCTGTGGCACTATGATAGTGTTACGGACCTACGACATGGGCGACCTGAGTTTGATTCCCCTTCAATGCAATATATTCTTTAAAACTAGGTTACAGTAAGGGTATATTGTAAAATGGAACGGCGGTAAAGGCATCATACTGTAAAAAACAGTTATGGTACTGTAATGAGGCAGTTACAGTAACTCACTGGCAACACGTTAACCATCAAACACGTTGCCAGTGAGTACTGCATATTATACAACAAAAAGTCTAACAGTGTATCTTTCAAATATTCCCAACAACACTTTACCTCTCTCCAGTTAGCAAGCATGCTTACGTTTTAGATCTTAAGAGTACTGACACTTTAATGCATTTATTTTAGGGCTAAGGGGGCTTTGGCATGCACTTACAGACACACCTAAGCACACTTACACCAAATGTGCATGATTTTATAGCTTGGCGTATCACATGTTAAACGGCCCTCCAATGACCCACTCCCTGAGGGATTTTTGACACCACGTCTCCAAGCGTGAGCACATCTGTATGTGTGCGGCAAGGGGAGGGGTGTTGTGCCAGCGGGATTTTACACCGGGTTCATCCACTCAACTACTTAAGACAATGAATAAATAAAACCTCTGCCTCTCATGTACTCTCATCTTAGATCCCCCTTTCATTTAACCCAACAGTGATTTAGAGCACGAGAGTCTGGAAGGGAAAATAGAGAGTGGATTTCATTCATTTATTTTTTATGGATATCTTTTTGTCTACAGCAGCCAGCGGGCCTGAATGGCTCTTTGCTAACTGTTAGAGAAAACCTTGCTCCATGATGTGGGTCTGACTGAACGCTATGACACTTAAACCTTACACACACGTCGCTACATCTTGTTAGTGCAAAGGAGACTTTTAGGGACTTTTGAAACAACATTAACTTCTTACATTCAGTAATTGCACGCATCATTTCTCCCTGGCCATTTTAGTTCTGTCTTTGTATTTGAACGATTCCCTCGCTATCCTTGAAAAGAAATAGGACATGTTTACTTTTTTCCCTTTGTTAAGCACTTCACATCATTTGGCCCTGACTTTAGTTTTCAGTCCAGAGCTCTGACCGCAGGAACACCAGCACATGTGGGCTGAAAATCCACTAATTAGATGTGAGATCCAGTGAGGCAGATACAAACAAGCATGTTCTGTGAATGCTTTGTTTTCTTGCTTTAATAGAGTTGTCTGTGAATACAAGCCCTGCGCCACATTGCGGTTAGACTGCGGGCTGGCAGAGAAATTTAGTGATGAACAGTGCAAAAAACATTCCTTCCCATACAGACATCTAATATATATGGATGCACACATATTTTGGTTCATATAGCTTCCACGGATACAAAAATATATCTTATATTTTCTTGTGACATTTCTATTTGCAAATATGTGACATCCAGGCTAAAATCTCATAATCTAATAATGAGATAAGAAACATTAAAGTTTGAATACAATCATTGATTTTACTATGATTTCAATCTTTAACATGACCTTGCTCAGTCAATATTAAAAGGTTATATTTTCATGCTCTTTCGAAGGGCCCAAATTCAAAATAAGTGTTCAGAGTGTCATGTGTTTTGCTCGTGTTTTCAAAATATGTGTTTGTTGTATCATGTGAACCATGTGCATCACGTGTTCTGCCAAAACAAGTGCCCGCTGCACACACGCCAAAACCATTCATGACAAAAGAGACGCTAACGTTCACAAAATACACGCAAGACACTCCCTTGACAGTAAACTATGTATCTGGTAAACGCGATCGTCTCTGTTATAACCCTTTAAACGCGTCTGCAGCAGGCAATTATTTTGACAAGACACGTGATGCTAGGTTCACTCGACGCACCAAACACATATTTTGAAATTACGAACCACACACATGACAGGATACATACATGTTGTGACGTACTTCGCATCAAGCGCCCTCGAAAAAGTTGCAAGTTGTTTTTTAGATAGGACAACTCAAACATGCATTTTACTCTGGGATTAGGTTTAAGTTTTGTCCATGTAACTGGGCTTATATGTATCAAATAGTGCAGCATGCAGTGTTAATAAAGTAAATATGTTCTCATATAACATAATTGTGTAGCCTACACTAAAGTAAAATAAAGTATCAATTTAAAAATGTAACTTTGTGTTATCCTATTTAAAACATTATATGTTATTTTAACACTTTATGTGTCATTTCATGTAGATTTTTTGTTCAAATAAATAAAAGGGATAAGTGTGTTGTTCCAAAAAATAATAAAGATGTGTTAAAGACAAAACATTAGATGTGTTGTCCTTAACTAGACACAATATGTGTTATTTTAACACATTCATTTTAAGAGTGATACTGTATGTGCCGATATACAGTATGTGCACTGTAAAAAGTAATACCTAGATCTAACTTATAAAAAATTAGGCAAGTGGCTGCATTGAATGCTTTAAGATGAGTTAACTTGCAACCTTTTTTAGTAGTATAAACACTGTACCATTACTTAATACAAACACAACAAAATCAAGTTGAATTTACTAATAGTACTATTACTCAGTTAGTTTAACTTACTTTTCTTGGTACAGGTAACTTTTGTATGGTTTGTTGTTGTTACCATAAACATTGATTTATACTTCATCATTCCATGAGATGAGGGCCTGAAACGTTTATTCAATCAACGCGCCCGCCCAGTTTCGTTTTGGGCAGCTGTAAAGCGCAACATACTTCAATATGCAGTCTATGCACAAGCACCAGTCTTCTGAACAATGGTAACTACAAAACTAAAAAAAGAAACAGAAATTCTTTGAAATCTTGAAGATAAATTAACATTAAACACTAACAAGTCTTTTTTTATAAAAAAAAAAAAAAAAACATAAAATAGCATTTAAATTCAAATTTACTCTCCAAATGCAGTCTCATGCAAATGTTAATTTGTTATGTTTACTAAAATTCAATTCAATTACATTTTATTTATATTGCGCTTTTCACAATTGGTAATTGTTTCAAAGCACCTTTAGATTAATAGAAGCAGGGAAAACACAGAAAAATATACAGACAATATAAGTAGCAAAATACAGCGGCTATGAATAAACTTTACAAGCGAGCATATTAATAATGTCTTGTATACAAGAGGGTGCTAAGTTAAGCCAATGTCGGCTGACTCCCCGGGATCGAAAAAAACCCTAGGAGAAAAAACTCTCTGCTTTTTTAGCCTGGTAGGAACAAAAAGTCCTAAGAGGGGGAAAAACCTTGGGATATATATTATATGGGATGTAAACGGTATGTAAACGGATAAGGAGATTAAACGGGTTCCGTCAGTGGTCGTTGGTCAGGCATCAGCTGGGCATCACGTTGAAGGACGGCCTGTAGATCAGTGGTGTGTTGACCTCCAAGGCAGCCGGAACTGGGTCTGTTTGTCTCAATGTCCTCCGGTTCGAGGACAAGACAGGGAGAGAGAAACAAAATCCTGTTAGCGTAGGGGTCGTTCGCATGTAATGCAAGTGTCACGCAGGGTTGTGTTTTAATATATGCTAGGTTCCAGACAGGCTAGCTATTGCGGCATTAGTATATTACCCAGACGAGTTATGTGAATGCTTTGTTACGTACAGGCTAACTGTTGCAAGATAAGTACATTTACTAGACAAATTATGTGAATGCTTTGTTAAAGAAAAAAGTCTTAAGTTTAGATTTAAAGTGATCGACTGTGTCTGATTCACGGACATCAGTTGGCAAATCATTCCAGAGCTTAGGGGCTAAGTAAGAAAAGGATCATTCATGTAGTTTCAACAAAAATTTTTTAAGTTAATTTCCTTTTTACAAATTTAAGTGGATTATACATGATAAAACAAAGTTGAATTTACTCAATAATGTATATATTCAGAATTACTCAAACTATTCAATTTTTTGTTATTTTAACTCATATTTTGATAAAAAAAACAAGAATTCCAAATTTTTAATACAATTTATTCATTTTATTTTTGTTAAATCTACTAAGGCACAGAAACCCTTTTTACAGATTCGGTAATTGTTGATTATTTAAATCACATTATTACTGTTTTTTTAGAACCTTAACTGTCACCCCCCCACCACCACAACCACCACCTTCAAATGAATATAACTTTGGCATAATTTGGTTTAGAGGCCTAATTTTTTTACTGAAGTGTCTGTAGTTGTTATTATTAAATAAAATAAAAAACTATAACAATGAAAATGTTTCAGCCCAAAATGTAAAAAATATGTTTTTTAATATGAAAACTACATTCTTAGAGGTTTCACAATGATATATAAATTGTCAAGAATTTTGAAGATTTATACAAGGATAGTAGTGTTATAAATATGTAATAACAAGTAAGCCCACCTTAGGACCCATGACATTTTAGAAAATTGTTCTCAGTATCTCATTCTTTTCTCAAAATGGTTATCATGGTCATATATGGTGATTCTTAGAGCTTTCCAATGATATTTTTGCTGAAGATTTACAATAAGATATTATTGTTATAAATATATAATAACAAGTGGGCCCACCTTAGGGCCCATTACATTTTACAAAATTACTCGCATCATTATATAAATCCCTGAAATATGGAACTATGAAACTAAGTTCGTAGAGCTTTCCAACAATATACACAACATCTGTTTGGTTGTTCCTTTGAATGAAAAAAGTTCATCCTTATAAATTTTTTAAAAGCAAATAGCTCTTTAAAAATGCTTTGTTATTTTTTAACCCAGAGCTGAGTCATAAGGGATGTTATAAGTTACAGCAACTCGTTACTTGTCAAGAATGACTTGTAAATCCTAAATTAAAAATTTACGTTTTTTTTTTTTTTACAGTGTAGGTTTGTCCCTTTTTGCTCTGACTCTGGATTAAAATGACACAGCATTTTTAGAGTGTACATAAATACTATAACAAGATATATTGTAAAAAATCATTAAAAACTGTAAAAATTGTGATACGTTATTTTTACATATATTTCCCAGCCCTTCTTAATGTAGTCTGGATAAACCTGTGAAGATCTCCTAGCTCATTAAAAAGGCATGAAATGATCACATGCATTAAATAAAATTTATTTTTTCAATAACATGTCTGGACAACAGCACGGGGAGTTGTCACAATAACTCTCCTATTATTAATTATCTCTGCCCGTCTGACAGATTTACCCCAAAGCTATGTTCAGAGGTCCAGTTGCGTGCAAGCACACACACACAGCAGAGCCTCTGGAGATGTTGAGATATGCACGGGCCAATAACTGATTCACTGCCCGAGGAACTGTTCACACCTCTAACGCTCCTTATTCTCTTCTTAACATCTTCCTCTTTTGTTGTCTCATTTTTTATTCCCTGCTCTCTCTTCATTCACATACATTTAACTAAGCCGTTTCTCTCCCCTCCATCGTTAAGACATAATGTGACGTGGCCGTTCTTAATTAAATTATCAGAATGCAAAATTGCACATCAAATTGGATTCATGTCTAACATGCCCAACAGCCTACACAAGTATACACACATCCGTACATTATCTCTCTGAACATCTCTCTTATGCGCAGAGTGTCTACACTTGTGAATCCTGACCTTAAAGACATGAGCGAGAGAGAACGCTCTAATTTTGGTTGCGAGGAGAAAGGGCAATCGAACGAGAATAAGGAGACACCGCAGGGAGGCTGAAGTATAAAAAATGAAAATGATGATTAGGAGGAGGATAAGAGACTCATTTTGTCTTTTATTTAAGAGCTGCCTTTATCTTTATACCACCACACCCTGCGGTTCCTTTTTTATAGTGTTTTTCATCTTTACTTTTTGTTCCTCTAATTATCACTTTCTTCTTTTATGCTCCCTGCAGCTCAATTGGTAGAGCATGTGCAAGCAGCGGCAAGGTCACGGGTTCGATCTCAGTTAATGCAATGTTTAGTAAATGCAAAAATTTATTTATTTTCTTTTATAAGCTTTTTTTTTTGCTTGTGTTTGTGCATGCATTATGTACTATATAAGAAATATTGTGCATTTTGACTACATGTGGTGCATGCACATGCATTCAATGATACGCATTCAGCGGTGCTTCAAGAGGTCATAAATAATTGCGATAGCTAAAGAAAAATAATAAAACTACACAATGACTAGCGACTACAATTACTGTAACCAAATGAAACATCAGAGGCGGATGGTTGGTAGTTTGCCAGCTACAAATTAAGTGGACATATAATTAAATTGAACTGCCGTATTTTGTTTTCAGCATTTCAATAGCATGAAGCAACTGGTTTGTGTTACCTCCAGGCTTAAGTTGAGCTGACCTAGAAAACCAAAAGCATCTTCAGCTAATGGAGCAGTGCATGCATACTGTTTCACTGTAAAATCTAAAACTGCAGACATAAACAGTACTGGGTTAATCTCAGGTAATGGTGACTGGGATTCTGTATTTAAGTATGTGTACTTGAGCATGCCGTTAAATCCCAGACTGCTTTAATTCAATTAAGGTATTGAAAGTCACTTTGAATGAAATGTGCCTATAAACGGTTGCCCAGACTATTTAAAAAGAAAAGAGGTAAAGCAAATAGGATTTAGAATATGCAATCCATTCAATGGAGTTCCCATTCGTGGGTAATTTAATGTGAATGAACTGGTGCGTTCCTACATTAGTGGCGCCTATGTTGTGCAATTTAGTCCTCATTATAGATCCTTTACACTAAAGTCTCCCACTTATTTCCCCCTACACACAATGCTTGCATCCCTCATATTACACGACTTCTTTGTTTGAAGGCAAATGAAAAACATTACACCCACACCGAGTTTTTTTTTCGGATGTAATGTCAGCGTACCAAAAAAGGTATCTAATGAGTGTTTTCACCTTGCGAATATTTCGAAATGTGGGACACATTGTAAGACTTGCTTAATTACTGATAAACAAACATCTATTCTCAAGCAAGCGAAAACATTTCCATTGTGCGGAAAAACATCTGCTCGGTGTGAAAACAAGCTTCTTTTAACACCTCGAGTTTGATTGTCAGTTTTCCTCAAAGAGCAAATTAAACTTGAGTTCAAATCTGATCGCTGCCAGAAAAAATACTTTCAAAAGATCTGAAGTTTAGAAGTAAACACTCTCAGAAGAAAGGTAAATGCTGTCACTAGGATGACACAACATTTTGAGGGGCAGTGGCCCAAACCAAAAAAAAGGGGCACCAAGGGGGGTGTTGGATTTTTAATTCAGATCAACGTAAGATTTTGACGTCAAATCAACATTGGATCCTGACGTCGGATCAATGTTGGATTTTGACGTCGGATCAACTTTGGATCCTGACGTCAGATCAATGTTGGGTCTTTACGTCAGATCAACGTTGGATTTTGATGTCGGCTCAACTTTGAATCCTGACGTCAGATAAATGTTGGATTTTTGACATCGGATCAAGGTAAAAACACTTTCAGAATAAAAAGGTAAATTCTGTCACTAGGATGATACAACATTTTGAGGGCCAGTGGCCCAAACGGAATAAAAGGGGCACCAAGGGGAGTGTTGGATTTTGAATTCAGATCAACATTGGATTTTTACGTCGAATCAATGTTGAATCCTGACGTCAAATCAACGTTGGATCCTGACGTCGAAACAACGTTTGAAAAAAGGTTAATGTTGTCACTAGGATGATACAACATTTTCAGGGGCAGTGGCCCAACCCAAAAAATGCTGGATTTTGACATCGGACTAACGTTGGATTTTGACGTCGGCTCAACATTGGATCCTGATGTCGGATCAACATTGGATCTTGACCTCAGATCGATGTTGGATCCTGACGTCAGATCAACGTTGGATTCTGACATCGGATCAACGTTGGATTTTGATGTCAGGATCCAACGTTGATCTGACATTAAAATCATTGGGTCTTGACGTCAGACCAACGTTGGGTCTTGAAATCAGATCAACGTTGGGTCTCGACAACAGATCAACATTGGATTTTCACTTCAGGCCAAAGTTCGGTCTTGACGTCAGGCCAACGTTGGGTCTTAAAATTGGATCAACATTGGATCCTGATATCGAATCAACGTTGGATTTTGACATTGGACTAACATTGGATTTTGACATCGGATCAACGTTGAATGCTGACCTCAAATCAACATTGGATCCTGACATCGGATCAACGTTGGATCCTTATGTCTGACTAGCGTTGGATTTTGACCTCAGATCAACGTTGGAACCTGACGTCAGATCAACGTTGGGTCTTGACGTCGGATCAACGTTGGATTTTAACATCAGGTCAAAGTTCGGTCTTTAAGTCAGGCCAACATTGGATCTTGACATTGAATCAATGTCTGATTTTGACATTAGGGCCGAAGTTGGATTTTGACATCAGGCCAACGTTTTTTTACATCAATACCCAATGTTGGGCAGATGTCAAGGTGAATTAAGACCAGGGCCGTGCACAGACATTTTGAGAGGCACCAAGGGGGGGTGGTAATATTAATATGGTTTTAATAAAATATTATTAATATTACGATTATAGATTACTAGTAGCAACTAAGACAAGTGATTATAATATACTTAATAAGAAGAATTAAAGTGTGTCAAACTGCTTAATATTCCATATGACTTACCTGGTGGATTGTTGGAGCTTTAAATCCATGTTTGCAATGTTGATCTGCCTTTAAAAGCATCCCTTTCCACTCTGTCTTTTTTTGTGAAGGCATTGTGTTTTGTATTTTTTGTCTACAAAGTGTGCCATCAATCACAAATTTGGTGATATTTATGATTGGGTATTTTAATTTGATAAGACAAGCATTGTAATTCTAAGAAGGTAAATATTTTGTTGTTACTGATAGCATACAACTGGGAGATGTCTATGTCTGCATTTACATCTGCAAGATGTTGTTTTTTGATTGTTTGCTCATCTGCAATACATCTCTGAGACATTTCCTAAAATATATCATATAGACATATTGAAGAAGTCTTTGATTTAGAATGTATGTAAAACAACTCTTTAGCAGACATCTTACAGACGTACCTGTTTGCTTGCTAAGTTGTTAGCGATTTTAGAAGACAGAGAGCAAATCATTACCGACCGAGAACAGAAACAAACTACCAAATTACTAATTCAGCTGATCAGCAACTGAGTTAATGTAATGAATCTACCTGTGACTGCAACAAACGTATGGAACTGTCATCTCCACTCTTTAAAGACCGGACACAGGTTGTGAGAGATGCTCTGGAGCGGCCATAAAAAACAAAGCGGATTATCGGAATCAGTTGATCTTTAGCAGAGTAATAACAGAACACTTTTATCTTTTTTATCTTAAAAGGGTGGTTCAATGGTATTTCACCAGGCACTTCACCAGGATTCGTACAAGTTTCTGGAAGTTTTTTTCGATTACGAGTCCAGCTGATGTTTCAGGGGTTTCTATATGTATCACTTTTATGGGCACTTCCCCCGGAAAACCCCGCCCACCCGTCAATCGGCAGGAGACGCTAGAACTTACAAACATCACATCACGCCGCGCAGCTTTGTTCAATTTCAAAACTCAACAATGGCACGAAAGAAGAAGTGCGTTTTTGGATGTAAGGAGAAGAAAGCCAGCCTTATGGAAACAATGGATATAGTTTATTATCCGGGGTAGCAGCAGAGTTTTGCGTGTGTGTCTGTTTAACGCTGGATTTCATTGAAAAGTCCCAACCAGGTCATGAGTTGCATGCGGTATAGGCTTCTGTCTTATGTTGGAAATCGGCACATGCAAATTATATAAATGACACGAACATGTAGTGAATCATAAGTTAAACAGTGTTGTATAGTGTTGCATGACTCATACTCTCTCCTCCCGCGGTAGTAACTCCTCCTTATTCATTTTTTCGTATGTTAAAGGAAAGACTCTGTAAAGCTAATCTGTCCTTTATAAATCTGATTAAACTAAAGACTCTTCGGAGATATAAAGGATGTACTACTCTATAGGTACTCCAGATTAACATCAGAAATGCAGAAACAGCTTGTGTTATGTGAGCCATGGGCGAGGCTAGCCCCTTTTTAGGGGTGCTTCAGCACCCCTAAAAAGGAGCTCAGCACCCCTAAAACTTGGGGCAAGAAATTTAATTATTCAAAAATGTTTGTTCGTCTCTGACCAGGTTAAATAATGTCCAAAACATACTCCGTAGTTTGTGGTTTAAAATATATAATAAGGTTGAAAATGAAAACCTCCCCGCTTAGCAAATGGTGTCATCCTCTTCTACTTCTCTGTACCTGCATCGCTTAGCCCGTCCGTCATTCAGCGTGAAACACACGCAGAGTGAGAATCAGATAGTGTTGTGATGCAACTTTTTTGTTCAAATCTTAAAAAATGTTTACGTTATGTTTATAATGAGCGAGTACACCACGAATCAATCTTTCAAGTCGTGTTTTTGTCTTATAATGAATCACCATGGTACACGTATAATAAGTGTTTATTTTCGGATTATTTAAGTCTGGCGGGTACCCGCGCGCTGCGGAGTAGCACAGTACCTGGGTGACTCGTCCATAGACTTAAACGGAGAGAAGTAGCGCCGGTTACAATGTTCTTCCGCAAGACGCATGCAGTGCGTCTCAGTGGGTAGTTGCATACGTGTGTCTCCGTTGTTAAAGTTTATTGTATGATTTATCGTTAATTTGAGACTTATTTTAACAATCGGGAGTCATGTAAACATGACATCACGTGCGTCTTTTCTGGTCAGTCGTCATGAAAACATGGCGTTTGGAACAGAGTGAAAACAAACTACACATCACTGTATACCACCAGTAGGCTACCGGTAAGTTATGTGTGAAATCACTAACTGTCTGACTATCAAACTAGACAATAAATATTTTTTAGTTTGTCACATGTAGACTAATATGAAGGTGATAACGTCTTTAATCCTTAGTGCAGGAGTCACAAGTGTTTTGTTTTAGACATATAGTAAAGGTAATGGTTCAATTAAAGGACTGTTAAAAGAAAAGCTGCAAATTAACAAACTATTAATAAACCTACCCTATGTTGTAGGCATAAAAGTTATAAATTAGGAGATTTGTCATTTCGACAAAGGCAAACAATACACTGTATATTCACATAAAGCCATACCCACACTGCTGGTGTAGCCCACCTTTTGTCCTGAGACTTTAATATGGCATTAATGGCAAAAATGTGCTAGCTCACCATTAATTAGAAATAAAAAGGTTGGCAAAAAATGCATCTGAAAACTCACCAGATTGATGCTTTAAAATATGTAATTTTAAAAAAATTCTAAGGGGGAGCATGCTCCCGGACCCTAGGGGTAATATTCTTCTCATCTTTTTCACCCCTGACCCATTTTCATGCCTGAAAGGTCTCCAAAAAATCTTTATTTTGTAGTTAGTTGAACCACTGTTAAAATGAAAGCTATTTTACAATATCCATATTATTGGTTTCTGTAGGAAAAAAGAGCGGGTGGTGGCAGCGGAGCTCATTGGGTGCTCAGCACCCCTAAAGCTCTAACCCTAGAATCGCCTCTGATGTGAGCTTTAAACACTTACAAGCAGGCACATATTTTGACATGACGTGTGATGAACATAACGCACAGAACACATATTGACGAGCCACCCACATGACCATGTTTGACATTTCGCAAAGTCAAGAGCCGTCACAGCTCATAAGGTACATTTTTATTTTTTAAAGGGGTAACTTTTTAAATGTGCATATTTTTTCTATGGGTATACAACACATTAATATGTTGTACCTTTTGAAGTAAAATATTATACGTATTGTACCTATTGTAAAAAAAGGACCTAATGTATACCTTTTAGGACAAATTTTTATACTATTTACATATTAGGGGTTAAAAAATTTTACAATAGGTCCCCATAGTAATGTACTTAAAAAAGGTACAAAATGGTATTATGTTTTGTATACACGTAAAGGTACAAAATGGAACCTACAAAAATGTACCACCCGTAGCGACAGAAAGGTACAGTTTTAAACCTTTTTTCTGAGTGTAAGAGTCTATTTTGAAGGGACAAATTCTTGATTAAAGATTTACAAGATTTAAAAGTAATAATCTTTTAATTAAAAAATCTGTTATTTTAGGTTAAAAATCTGATATTTTATTGTAAAAAACTAAATGATTTTAGATCACATGGTTCTCATTAAATAAAGTGAAACTCTTTGCAAAACTAGCACATATGTCCTCTAGCCATGAAATGGTGCCTACTGTAATTATAGATTAGAATATATTATTAAGATATGGCGTTCTTATATTTAATACTGCTGTTATGCAGTCATTTGCAACATGATTGTCTGTAAGTCATATTTAAAGAGGGTTTTATTGCACTCGTGTGACTGTGCAACTTAAATAAGTATTTTTAAAACTGCTTAAGATCAGAAAATTCACCAACGTGACCTGTCTGTGAAATCAAGGCGATTGTCTTATAATCTAATTATGAGATTTGGGACATGAAAGTTCACCAATGTTCAAAAGGCTCTTTGTACGGTTGCAGCTATACATTAAAATATCTGTAAGATATGTTCAACAAACATGTTTTATTTTTTATTTTTTACAGAAGCATATACAGTGGAAAAGTAGTTTGTGTATCGACTTTATAGGGTGAAGTGAAAATGTTGCTTCTATTTTGACAGCAGACCTTCATCCCCTCCAGCATTGCATATGTTTGCTTAATGTTGTCTTCTCTCTTTTGGGGAGCTTTTGAGCATCTGTTTCACTAAATCTGTATTTCAGACGTAATCAAATATTCTCAGATTGGGTCAGTTTTAGTGCATTTAAAAGAAAAGGTATGCATACTTTATAACAGCTGTTTGGCATTAGTTGTAGTTAAAGCAACACTATGTAGTTTGTTTTTACCTTTAAATAATGTCTCTAAAATTATTTCAGTGATAGAACAACTTTTAACTGGACAAATTGTACTGTTGCTGCAACCTGAGCAGCCTCCTAGCTGCTACAAGCACACTCTGAAAGTGGTGGTGGAGGGTAGAGCACACAGCCCCGCCCCTCCCCCTGCCTGCAGAAGAGTGTCTGATACCAGGCACTGTTGCGCTTTTCAACCACATGGGGGAGCTGTAAGTCATTTTTACATGGAAACTACATAGTGTTGCTTTAATGTATTCATTCAATTGTGCTCATTTATTTGATACCTAACAAAGAAACTAATTTAAGCATTGTTTGATGTATGAGCTTGGTGTTAGCAGCAGTAAAGGTGCAGTGTGTCATTTTTAGAAGGATCTCTTGACAGAAATGCAAAATAATATACAAAAGTATATTATCAGTGGTGTATAAAGACCTTTCATAATGAACTGTTATGTGTTTATTACCTTAGAACGAGACCTTTTTATCTACATACTAAGAGGGTCCCCTTACATGGAAGTCGCCATTTTGTGCCGCCATTTTTCTACAGAGACTCTTAACGGACATTTTTTTTAATAAGTTGTCTCCAATGATGACATGCTTGTCCGGTGGCAGCTACCGTAGCTTGTCTATGTGTTTCAAAAGCAAGAGGTGAGCAGTGGACTAAGCCGTTGGTTGCAATTCGCAACCTCACCGCTAGATGCTGCTAAAATTTACGCACTGCACCTTTAAGGCAAGTTGCTTTGTAGTTACTTTTGTAAATGTGATTGAGGAGGATTAAATGACAATTTTGGTTGACAGGACGTATTTACTTGTTCATTCACTTGTTCTTGTTTTGTGTTGTAAACCTATAGTTTGCAACACTGTCATAAAAGTGCCGACTTCAACATTTGCAAAGAGTGCAATGCGTGCAGGATGTGAACGTGTGGTCGGTACTTTCCTCCAAAATAGCATCATAAACCACAACTGGCTACAATTACAGACCATTAAGGTCTCAAAAACACTTTACAGTAGAAATATTGTTTTCTGGTAAATCACAGTCGCGGAAGTATGAAAGAGACCCCATACTAACATAAATTCCTTGGAGTCTCTTTCTCTTTATTGGCTTGATAAACAAAAACATGATGTATTACGATGTTAGAATGCCACCATATATTGGTAAATATTGAAGATGACAGTGATGTGATGTGATGCAATTAACTGATGCCCCATCACACACACACACACACATACAATATACTGTAACATGGACAGCAGCTGGCACAACCAGCAAGGAAATCTTCTGTTTTCCAGCTGACTGACATTGACATTGTCTGTGTTTGACTACTTGGTTGTTAAACTGAAAGAATGTCTGAATCCACTCATGTGAAAATAGAAATTAACGCCGCAGGGTAGAAGAAACATCAGTGCATTTTCAAATTAATGTCATTTTTTTTATATATATATATATTTTTTTAGTATACATGTATGTGTAGATTTATGCTGAAGATGATGTTAATTCCTCTCAGTGTTCATAAAAGGCCACACAAAAATATTTTGGTCGACACTTTGATGCTAAATTTAAAGAGAAATCTGTTTTGCTTTCTTCAGTAAGAGTTTCTTCAGGATCATTTTTGACTATTTAGCATCTTTAGCATGGGCTTCTAGTAGATTTTATATTTTAAGTACAATATGATTAAATAGATTTTAAAAAGGCATTCATGTTGAATTCTTTTGACTGCTTTACTCACATGACTAAATGTATTTTTTGATGCAGTTTTACAGACTATAATAAACCAGTTATAATATGGGTATCTATTTTCTGCAAAGTAAGGGAAGCAGTTCGTGCTTAGTGAAAGACAAATTGTAAGAGCTCCACCTACTGGTTACACAGAAAGCATGCATTGCTTTTTTAAGCATTGCATTTTCATATTGCAGACACACACACTCGCACGCATGCACACACATAACCACACTCACAGCATCAACAAAAATAATAACTGAATGTAATGTTAGGGGGTTGTGATGCCACAACCAACTGAATTCTAGGGGAGACCGGGGCTAGTTATCACAGGTACTTCTTTATCCAAGTAACTATCACATTTCAACTTGAGTTACACAGATGTGTGCATTTGGACTTTTATGATTCAAGAAGTGATATGCAGACCTAAATCACAACTCTCTTAAGTTGTGTATGAATAATACATTTAACCACACTGACATCCATTCAGGGTCAATCTATCTAGAGTCAAACTAATTAATTCAAACTAATTAACCGTAATGTTTTATTTGCTCTGTGACCTTAACATAAAATGCACAAAAGAAATTGCAAAGGTTTTTCACTGTAAATATTTTAGAAAAGCAACAGTGTCTCCTTCAGGCCACTACTAAAACTGTCAACAACTCTGACTACTGAAATGAGACTTTTCTCTTTTATAGATTAAAACAACATAGACAATAAGAAAAATCTGTACTTTATATCATACGTTAAGCTTTACTTGGCTGTAGGCTACATAAAGATGCAACAGGTATGAAATATACCCTGTGTGACTCATGATGTTGTTAAAGGGATAGTTCACTATAAAATTAAACTTCTGTCATTGTTTACTCACCTTAATATTGTTCGAAACATGCATGAGTCTCTTTATTCTGTTGAATACAAAATGATGGTAGGCAAGCACACAGTTGACGGTGCCCATTGACTTACACAATAGAAAAACATACTACGGAAGCCAGTGGGTATCGTCAACTGTTAACTTACCATTATTTATCAAAATATATTTTTTTCATCTTTTGTCTAACAACATGGTCTATGTGCTGATACTAGAGAGTGTACAGGAAAACTGCCGACACAGTATGCGTCTCAAATGCACCACAAACGGACCACATAAACAAGCTAACTAACTAACACCGTCACACATTTCATGTCTGTTTCAGTCTCATACATTATGTGCTGAAGTTGAGTGGAAACATTTGCGGTTAAGATTATCTATATGACGGAGACCCTTCCTCCAAAAAGATTTTTTTTACACAATGCTTGATTGTATCAATTGTTTTTGTTATTTTGGTCCATCTACTGTAACATTAATCTGACATGTAAAAATGCGTACATCTCTTAAAAAAATTCCCAGACCTTTATTTAAGAGAAATGTAAATACATATCTATAAACCACTTCACACAGGAAACCCAAACATCCTGTTATTTTCAGACCATCACTGTGGTTTAACAAAAGGCCTGAGACACATACAAAACAACATTATTTGTTCCTAAGAATTTTATTCTCATTCTTGACCATATTTTATCTTTGTATTTAGATAGGGCCAGATGCCACGTCCCACCACACTAAAAAGCAGTAAAAGCCAATGAACATCAAAGAGAGCCGAAAGTGCAATATATTGGAACAGAATTATGTAGAGATAAAGTTGACCACATAAGTGAATTTTTGCGTTGGATATACTTTAAATTGCAATGATTTTTCAAATGTAGACATAAAATAATTTGTCAAAATGTTACAGTGATAACAACACCTGGATTTTTCAGAAAGTTCATCAGTATCCTCCAGTGGCGGTTCTACACAGAGGCCTAGGGAGGCCTGTGCCTATGTAGACATGTCCCTGGCCCCCCGTGCTGACTACATTAAAAAAGTATGAATTTATTATGATTTTATATGCAAGCGTCAAAAGCAGAACTAATGCGATGCAATTACGCGAACAAATTAGAGCGGCGCAACCAATCACTGTAGCCGCCTGCGGCTGCTGCTCGGTGAGTGTCTCCATTCAGTCGCTATCTCCCGAGGTTGTGAATCAGTATATCGTGTATGCAGGTTTGGGCACTGGTAAGGACTCTAGCTCACTTCACATGGCTGTTGCTCAATTCCAAGAACGCAAAGAACGGACTAACATTCTCATGGAGATCGGTCTTGGGCAACCTTGAAGGAACGAACTCAGAAGGTCGCAAGAGCACAGAACGCACTTGTGAGAATTGAGATGTGCGATCTTCCTGTTGGTCACCTGACCTCCGCCATTGTTTTGCCGCAATGACTTCTGGGGTGTAAAGTGATTTCAGTGTGCAAGTTTGGACTCGATGTATCCTCGATTTTAAGAACACTTATGCGTCCTCTGTACTTGCGTTCCTCGAGATTCGGAATTGAACTTCGATGGTTAATGATGATGTAGAGCGAGAACACAAGGACGCAAGATCGCTGAAGAACGCATATTTAGAAACAGCCACTGTTCACTTATTATCCTGTGACGTGGCTGCTTTAGCACATTGTGATCACATACATTTGGTGAATAGAGCAATGAAAAACAACATAATGTTTTTATGTGGAGCGGCTGTTTATCTTGCGCCGTTTGGATTTCGGCCTCCATCTGTGTGTGCGCGAGCGCGTTTAAGTGCACTCAGTAGTGCATACAGGCAGAGACGCGTTTCAAAAAGCAAACGAACATAAAATCTTTCTGTTCTTGACAGGGCACATACAAACTATATGATCTTCACAGTATTATTTTTCTAATAAAAACATTTGTTTATGTGTATATATAGATTACAGTCAGAAACCAGTCTGTGCTTATTTGGTCTTAAAGAGACAGTAACCTCAATTAACCTACTTAAGTCTGTGTCATTAATGTTAATCAAACAACACAAGACAAAGAGAAAATCACTTCTGTAGCTCTAAAAAATAATTATTATATTTAATTTATACATAAAGACTGTGTGTTATGATTCATTTAATTCGATTTCCGAAAAAATAATCAGATTCGTGCCTCAAAAACTGTAATGTGATCTGAACCGTGAGTATTGTGACCCGTCACACCACTAGTAAAGTTAGTACACAGTCATAGCCATAAATGCAATGGTACTAATATTTGGAATAATTTATTTTGGTGTTTCGGTTTTCGGACTTGGTTTCCTCCTTTTCGGTTTCAGCCAAAACTTTTAATTTCTGTGCATCCTTCATAAAAACCTTCCTGCGCTTAATCAAATTCAATTGATCCAGCTTTGTTGTGCCAATTCAAATACTTAAGTGTGTACTCAACTGTCAACATTAGATGGGCTTCCATATAGGAAATGACACGTTGTTGTACCCAATACTGTAATTTTTTATGGCTCTACCTCTTTTGCACCTGCACTCACTCTTAATCAAAATAAACATCAAAATAAATGTTTATATGATTTTAAAGTAAAATAAACTTTATAATAAACTTTGTAATCTTTAAATATTGTTTGTTGCCCTTTTTTAATGTGCCCCTCTGGTTAAACACTGGCCCCTCATTGGCCCCCCTGGTAAAATTTGTCTAGAACCGCCACTGGTATCCTCATTAGACTGTGTCTGTTCTGACCGGAGCATAAATACTGAAGTCTGAACTCTGCTGTTGTTTCTTCTTCAGTTGTTTCTGTCTTCTGGTTGTCACATCCAAGGAAGCATAACACACCTCTTCACCCTCTTCACACAAATCACCCTGAAAAATACACAGACTTTTAGACACATATTATCATTCTAAATCAACTCTGTTAAGTGTTTTGTTTATAAAATAAGGTTTTTGCGAACTTTCATTAACAAATCAGTGCCTTCTGTGTCTGTAATGTTCAGTGAGGTAGGAAAACATGAGCCTGTTTGTGTTGTTCATACCTCAAAAGTATTTCTACTTTTTATCTTTTCCTTGTGATCAGTTCCATCATCTGCAATGAGTTGTTAAAATCAGAACACCAACTCTTTCGAAACATTTGGTTTATTCAAATACAAGCATGATATCAAATTTGCCAAAGGCTATTAGTCCACATAATAAAGTAAAAATGATAACAATGAAAGAAAAAGTATGAAAAACTACCTGTAGTTTTCCTCTGACAGAGGCAGTAGACACAGATGAAGCAGAGGAGAAAACACACAACACAAACACTGACCAGCAGCATCCAGCAGAGGAAACAGTCTGATACAGGAGGAGGAGGAGAGACGGTGGTGAAGGGTCCAGAAGACACTTCTTCAAAACAAAAACCAAACATCATGATAAAATAAATAAATATTGTCTACAATATTTTTTCCCTGAGAAAGGTAAACTTTACAAGACTAGCACATGCAAAATTACAAGTAAGATTTACCAAGAATATCAGAAAATCCATCAAAATTGCTTTCTTACCAGCAAGAGAAAGACGTGTTGTTTGGTTTCCATAATAGTACACATCAGATGGGTATATCCGTTTTTCATCTTCATTTACCTTTCTCTTATGTTCAGCACAGCAATACAGTCCCTGATCAGAGACTGTAATGTTAGTAATATGTAGATCAAAAGAGTTAATGTTGGGGTTTTTAGGAAAACTGAAACGTTGGGAAGCATCTTTGTAAAAATTTGTATAATCAATTATGAGAGGGGATTGATGTTCATGAGAGCAGTTTCTTATCCATACAATGTAACCATGAGTTAAAGGACGGTCACAGTGAAGAGTGATGTTGTCTCCTGGTCTGACCTTCATCTCAACTTCTGCTCCATAGATTATTGTCTGACCGAATAATAAAACATCTACAAAAGCAGATAAATAAAAGGTAAAAAGTGAACTTTTGTCATAGGAAAACAAAAACCTTATTTCTGTTAAGACAATAGCTTTCTTACAATATAAAAATAAATAACAAAATAAAAAATATAAATGGTCTTACATATAAGTGCGCTAACAGTAACTCTTGATGTCTCCATCTCAGTGAGTGAATGTGAATAACTGACTCTGGTGATGCAGATATCAGCTCTCATCTGATTGGTTCACGCCAATGGAAAATTAAATTGAGTTTAACATTTGAAGTGTGAGAGGTTTATCAGCCAATCAGCATTGTCCGTTCTGTTTTGCAGTGTTTTGCTTTTTATTGGTTCACAAAATTGGACATCACTTAGTCTTAAAACCTTTGACCAGCAGACACACGAAAGACAAAATGTAACTTTTGTTTATGACTGATATATTTAACATCTCAGAAAAATGTACAAAAGCTGTCACTGAACCCTTTCAAAAAGTTCATGTTTGTATCTAAAGGGTGCATATTAGTACCTCAAAAGTACATATTGGTGCCTCACAGCTAAATATCTATACCTAAATGGTACATATCCATATAATTTTTTAAGGTAACCATCCCAGTGTCAGCTTTTTCTGACAGTGTACCAATACAAATTTTTATGAAACTGCAAAGCTGCACTGCAACAAAATCTAAGCATGCAAAACAGGAAACCCACAAGCCTTTCATTCAGACCACTTACAAAGCTCAACACATTTAGTGTTGTATTACGTCATTATTTTCTCACCTCATATTTCTTAGTCGATCAGAGGCCACCAAGAACAAATGTTTCCATTAGCATTTGTGGGTTTGGTTGTAAGTTTGAGACAATGTATTACACTAGGGTAGTGTTAAATTCTTAAAATAGTTTTGCGGTTATATTCTTTTGTTCTTTTATTTCTTTGACTCTTTGTTTATTGTATATATTTTATATTAAATTAAATTTGCGTATATAGTAATATAATTAGATTAAGGCTCTTTGTTTGAAACATGTAAAAATTATAATAAACATGATATTATAGCACAACTAGTTGACATTAACATTTTTTCAAGGGTTAAAAGAACCTCAACACCCATTTACAACTAACATCAGTAGGCCTACACATCATAGTCAAACCTATTACTAGGTCTATTACTCAGACTAAACAAACATGCTCTATACAGATTATGATTAAGATCTGATATCATATTTAATATTATTTAGAATAGTACTTTATATTGTATACTCTGTCAACATAGAAGGCATAGAAAGAGAGTTTGTAAACCATAACAGTATATTTTAACATTGCTGAAGTGAAGGCCAATAAATCATAAAGTGATCAACAATAATTGTGGACAGAAGTGTGCAAGTGTGTAAGTTTGTGCGTGTGATTCTACGATAAATCAGCAACAGCAGGTCATATACCCCTATACCATACACCTAGCACTACTGAGACTAAAAATCCCTTCATTTAAACAGTTGTGATGTGGGGCACAGCAGAGCAGATTTTTGGTGTAGTTTCATCTCAGGGAAGCTCAGAATATAAGAGCAGAGACAAAAATGCGACTTGCGGTTGCCGAGTTTCTATGAGGCTGTGTTAGTTTGTGGCTGTACAAAAGTGCTTAACTCTGATGTTTAATGGCTTTTGTTGTCAAATTTGGCAATTATGAAAGTAGGCTAATTTACTACATTTCTATACACCCCTTACAATGTACCTGAATACACAAGCAGCTGCTTAAAGGCGCTCTAAGCGAATCCATGTGACGTCACTTTTTGTTGATGTTTGAATTGTTTTCAAACAAACGGAGCATAGCTAACTCCTCCCCCTCCCTTCTGTGCTTTTATGAACGCGTTCAAACCCCACCCCAAAGTCCTTCTTGTCGTTTATTGGCTGGAACATTTTGTTATGGTTTCTGGTGCTAGGTTTGGCCACTTTGTTTTTATTGCAATTTGTGGAGCCTGGGCTCTCTACAGAGATCCCGTTTTTTTTTTATTTGATCAGCGGACAGGCAGCTAGCAGATAGGATAAATGCTGTATGTAACAAAAAAACGTTATGGTCTAAAACGCGTGAATTTGCTTAGAGCACCTTTAACCTTTTGGTTAACAAGACGTGCTATGTAGAAATCCTCATATATTTACAAATTTAGGGTAATGTATTTCAGCTATATAATCATTTAAATGTACATGTTCATTTATATTTTAAATGTATATATTCAGTGTGCTTAGGTGTCATTCAGGAAGTTAACCACTTAAAATTTGTGTGCTTGTATTTAACATTGGGGACTGTCCAGTGTACTGAATTTATACTGATCCAGGATCCTACACACAAAAGTTTCCAGTAGAGGTCGCCAAAATTCTTTTAAGTGTCACCAAGCCTATGTGATTTTAGGTGTTAACAGATTATGATTTTACTCATCTATGCCAAAAGATAAATAACTGTAGGTAAATAAGCAGAAGAGGCCTTAAGTCTTATAATTGTCTGTGTCCACATTTGTGTAAACTTGCAAAATAATATTTTTTTAATAGTACATTAGCTAAAACATATTTTACTTAAAAATTGCAGGAAAAGTTTCTGGTAAATATTTAATGGACTTTACTTTGGCGTGGTAAAAGTGATAAATATTTCTTAATGTTTTCTTTTTTTCTTTTTTTATATTAGCCTTACTTAAGAATCAAATTGCTTTCCTTAAACCTTGTGTTTATTTCTGCTCTAAAGTATACAACAATGTGTACTGTATGAGAAATGTGTTGCTCTGAGTCTGGGTGTAAACCTATTGCTTATAACCACAAAATCTTTCATTGCATTTGTGTCCACTAAACAAGCACTTGGTAACAGCTAGTGCACAAGAAAAAACACAGGTTGTGGTTTCCTGTTTCAAGATGTCTAAATTGTCTCTTAGAGCCACAACTTGTTCGATGTTACAGGCAGGGCCGGCCCAGGCTTTGTTGGTGCCCTAGGCAAGTTTTGAAATAAATTGAAAACTGTATTTGAATATTACGCTGTAAATATTAATGTACACTGTAAATTCTAATGTAAAGACTAATTGTAATACACTGTAAATTCTTTAATTCTATAAGCCTATTTCAAATTAATACATAAACATCAATTACCTGTATATGTTTCTGTTGCTACCTGACTTATACGCCATATAATTATAAGTTTTAATTATTTTTTTTTTGTTTATATATATATATATATATATATATATATATATATATATATATATATATATATATATATATATATATATGAAAAGGATCCTAATATGCTTAGTGTGAACTGACAAATGCCACATTAATATTGTCTAAAATGACACGTTGTCAACTCTTAAGTTTATAATGTCACATTTGTTGTAACCAAATATTGCATTAGCCAAACGCATCAAATCATGGATCGGTGCCAATGATTAGATATATGTACACTTTTCGAAAGGGGCGCCCTTCAGTCATTGTGTGCCCTAGGTAACCGCCTATCTAGCCTATGCTTTGGGTCGGGTAGGTAGATGTATGCCCTAGAGGTCGAGTTGCTCTAGGACAACTCGGAGGTATCGTACACCGAAAGTGCACATTAAATAGCGCTAGCTTAGTCAGATAGTGTCTACTTCAAAATGCAAAATATACGTTAGTAGCCAATGTTAATTGTTAATGATTTGAGACGAATATGATGTTATTTAAAGTGGCGCTCACATAGTTGTGATCAACGTCGTGATCAACTTTACTTCCGTGTTGTGTTGTTTTTCAAATTGAAACGGAATATCACACAAGGAATATTGTGCCCGTGGCTTGTGTTTTCCACTGTGAACTGATAGGATATAGAAAAGTAAACATTTCATAAGGGACTCGCAGCAGATTGATTTCTGATTGACCTCATCAGAGAATGATCGCCACAAGACAGCAGATTTTTATTATAGTTTATGAGGGCACATTAATAAAAAATAAAATAATGACACGGATCAATTGTTTATAATAAACACTGCAATATTCCATTAAAAAATAAGAATTGTTTTTATTTCATTGGGACTTTAAAACTGCAACAAAAGTCGTCTGTCCAAGGTAAAGACACAAATTCTAATAACAACAGTTTGTTAATTTAATACACACACACCAGCACTCAGTCAATACAGATAAGAGATTTCAGATACAGGTAAGTGTCATACAAAAGTCACACTTTTGTAAGAGAGTCACATTATTATTATTAGCTTATTTGTGTTTTTTAATCTCTGTTAATCTCCACTATTACATGAACAATAATGACAAAGTAAAAACAAACGGTGCTATATAGCACCAAAAGTGGTTCTTTGCTCGTAATCATAGAAGAACCGTTTTTAGTGCCATATAGCACCGGTGAAGCACCAGTGAAGCACCAGTGAAGCACCAGTGAAGCACCTGTGTAGAACCATATAGTGCTATGTAGAACCATATTTGGTGCTATAGTGGTTCTATATGGCCCCTATATGGTTCTACACAGGTGCTTCACTGGTGCTTCACCGGTGCTATATGGCACTAAAAACGGTTCTTCTATGATTACGATCCAAAGCAACAGTTTGGGTTCTACTATATAGCACCGTTTGTTTTTTTAAAGTGATATACAACTTGATGTTATCTGGCATTTAGGTTCTGAATGACACTGAACTGTGGTGGGCACCATGTCTATTATGTGTATGCTTATCCTAAAACATCTAAGCATATTGAGAATAAAAATACAACACACATCACCCTGTTTTTCAGAAAGTTTATTCAAACAGCTTAGTCTTCATCTCGTCAAATATTAATTCTAATTTTATTAAAATATAATGTATAACCTGAAAATAGCTTTGGATAACCTTAAGACTCAAATGGACTTTTATGGAAATACTCTGCAAGTAATGACTTTTTTAAACTCCCAAAATAAATTGATACATGCAGTTCTTTAATGATATTTGTGGTCATTTACAAAATATGCAAATAAGCTGTGTACTGTATATAGCTTGTGTATTCGGTAGTGTATATACAGTATTTGTACCTACATGCGGTTAATATAATTGATTGAACAACTGAGATAGCTGAGTACAAATATGTGCAGTAAGCAGTTTCTACTGGCCCAAGCTGAGTTTACACGAACTGATCAGAGAGATTCACATCTTTTCATAGTGATGTACAGATGGCAGGAGTCTATAAGTGATTTCAGAATGATGGCAGAACTTTCCAGTCTTACTCATCTCACATTGATGTTTCTCTGTCTGATCCATCTGAAGTAAATAAAAGATGTTTTACTGATAAATAACATTTGTTTAACCATACCTGACATTTTTGACATGATAAAGTTTTAGGGTTAACGGTTATGATTGAAATACCTTCATAATATTTACTGTGAGCATCGTTGCACTCTCATAACCTAAAACAACCACAAAGTGTGAAAATACGGTGCAGTGAGAAAATGTAAAATGCAAATCTGAAACAGAAACTTAAAGCACAAGTTTGCTTTGTGTTAAATGTGTTACTCTTTTATGTCTACATACATTTAAAACATTTAAAATGTGCATGATAAATTCTGTGTGCAGTCTCTGGTATACATTCTGCTCTTTAACAAAGACAAATAATCATAGTAAAAATGAAGCCAACAAAAGAAAGAGTAAATATATACCTGTAGTTTTCTTCTGACAGAGGCAGTAGACACAGATGAAGCAGAAGAGAAAACACACAACACAAACACTGACCAGCAGCATCCAGGGGAGGAAACAGTCTGATACAGGAGGAGGGATGGTGGTGAAGGGTCCAGAAGATACTTGTTCAAAACAAAGACAAACCTCATTATAAATATTAATAAAAAATATTTTATTTTGTCAAACAACATTTCTTTTTTTGAGAAATGTACAGTAAACTTTACAAGAATAACACAAGCAAAATTACAAGTAAAAATGACAAAGAACATCAGAAAATCTGTCAAAAGTGCAATCTTACCAGCGAGAGAAAGACGTGTTGTTTGGTTTCCATAATAGTACACATCAGATGAGTATGAAGTGCCACCATTTATCTTTGTCTCGTGTTCAGCACAGTAGTACAGTCCCAGATCATAGACTGTAATGTTAGTAATATGTAGATCTAAACAATTAATGTTGGGGTTTTTAGGAAGGGTAAAACGTTGAAAGGTATCTTTGAAAATCATGTTATAATCTATTATGAGAGAGGGTTGATGTTCATGAGAGCAGTTTCTTATCCATGCAGTATAGTAACCATGAATTATAGGGCAGTCACAGTGAAGAGTGATGTTGTCTCCTGGTCTGACCTTCATCTCAACTTCTTCTCCATAAATTATTGTCTGGCTGAACAATAAAACATCTACAAAAGAAAGTTAAAAGTGACCTTTTGTCATACCAATAAAAAAAATTATTTATTTACCTCATATTTATAATTTTGTTAAACAATAGCTTTCCTATAATATAAATAATAAATTTAAAAAGTGTCTTACATATAAGTGCGCTAAGAGTAACTCTTGATCTCTCCATCTCAGCGAGTGAGTGTGAATAACTGACTCTGATGATGCAGATATCAGCTCTCATCTGATTGGTTCAAGCCGATGGAAAATTGAGTTGGACATTTGAAGTGTGAGAGGTTTATCAGCCAATCACCAGTGTCCTTCTGAACACGGTCGTTCTGTTTGGCTGTGTTCTGCTATTTTTTGGTTTACAGGAAACCCACAAACATTTTATTCAGACCACTTACAAAGCTCTTCACATTTAGTGTTGTATCACGTCATCAAATTCTCACCACATATCTTAGCATCAAGAAAAAAGAATTTCACTAACCACTGTGGGTTAAGGTGTGTAGATTGTGTTTGTATTTCACTATAGGCAGTGTAAAATGCTCAAAAAAAAAAGGTTGCTCTGTTGTTTATTTTATTCAGTTTTTCTTCATGTTATATAATGCATTGAAATGTATTTAAGCAATATAATTACATTAAGGCTAGTCTTTGTTTGGAATATGTCATTTATTTATATCTTTTGAATTTCATAACTAGCAGATAATAACTTTACCAAGAGTTTAAAGAATTCACATCAACATCCATTCACTTCAGCATCAGATTTGTTTGAAATTTACATCTGTACCCAGCATACTCATGTGATGAAATTCACTAACATAAACTGTATGTGGCATAGTTAGAGAGTTTTGTAAGCAGTTACAGTATGTTTTGTGAATCAGTGCTTTTCAAATGACATGAGACAACCATAAGGAGGCAGTGTGTGCAACCTTGTAGGTGTGTGTGGGTTTGTGTGTGGATTGAGCACCATGAAAAGCGAGATGGGTCTGTCTGCGGACCGCAAGAGAGGGGCGTGCCGTTAAGGGGCGTAACTTTTAGCAGGGGGCGTAACTTTAAGTTGTCCAAGTTACACAGAACCACGCGAGACGTCAGGACGAGATGTTGTCATTCTGTCTTCTCTTCTGCCCGCATAGAGATACGGCGGCTAAAGGCGTTATTAAAGTTGCTCATCCAAGCGCCCTCATGTTTGTTCGTACTAATTTTAATGGACGGGAAGCCGACTGACGAACATCCTTTTCCCGAGAAATGGTTCGGCTACGACACATGTTGAGAAGTCACGCCAGGGGCTGAATTAAGGTCGACCGTTTCAGGTAAGCTCGCTAACGTTAGCTATGTGTTGTTAGCCTAATGTTAGATTTGTGAAGTCCGTTCTATGATGACACTTATGATCAGTAACGAGTAGTTAACAAAATCCAACAAATCTTGCATGAGTTTCATTGCTCACCTATATATTTTCCTGTTTACGATAGTAACGTTAGATATTACTACATTAGAATCTTACAGTTATTCCTGTAAGTTGTCGACATTTCAAATGACAGTTAATTAATTAATGACCTACTAAACGTCATAATAACACTGGAGTTAAAGGATGTGTGTACTACTGTCTCGTTTTTAATATATCTCTCTCAAACCCTATTCTGTTTAAGTATGGGTGCCATTGTATATTCTCATAATGTAAGCTTATTTTAAGTACAAATGTAAAATATGTTTGTTTATGGTTATTATTTTCACAGCTGCATTGATGTGAAGTGATGCAGTGGACAACTTGTGAGGGTGATACCATCCACATGCACCTTAACTGTGATGCAGAAATACCCATCTGTCTACACTTCAAAATCACAACTCAACCTTAAACATCCCATATCTGTTATGGTAAAACAATGTGGCGGTTTTCCAGACAGGGCTTATACTGTTCCCGGGCTAAAATGCATGTTTGAGCTACTGTAATTAAGAAAACACCTTGTACTGACACATCTCAACATATATCATTGCCATTGTTTTGTTTCAAGATGCACACCAGTCTTGTTTTGTAAGGTTTGTTTGTAAAAACTAAAATGTCCTAATATAAGTGCCCAGTCCTGGTTTAATCTAAACCATTGGTGACCAAACCTGTGTCTTGAGATCTACTGTCCTGCAGAGTTCAGCTCCAACCCCAATCAAACACACCTGAACCTGCCAATCAAGCATTTCAGGGCAACCTTAAAATTATAGTCAGGTGTGTTTAAAGCTGGGTTGGAGCTGAAATATGCAGGAGGGTAGATCTCCAGGAACAGGGTTGGTCACCCCTGATCTAAACAAAGGGTTTCCAAACTGTGTCCTGCAAAGTTTAGCTCTAACCCTAATCAAACACACCTGAAGCAGCCAATTAAGGTCTTACTAAGCATACTAGAAACTTACTGGCAGGTGCTCTGATGCAAGTAAGAGCTAAACTCTGCAGGACACCGGCCCTCCAGGACTGAGTTTGGGTACCCCTGACTAAGCCCTGCCTGGGAAACTGCACCAATGTGTTGAGCTGGCACCATTGGACATTACTGCTGCTGAGAAACAACCACTTTCTCAGCTCTACACAGGGTTGACATTGGATGCATTATTATTATAAAATGCATTCATGTGCACTTTACCAATACTGTACATACATCAACAGCTTCCAGCTATACACTTGAGATCAGCTCCTGATGCCTCTCATAATGCTGTGTTATAATTTATTGCAGGGTGATCTTGCTGAAAGGATATTTTTATAAACCTTTACAATGTCACCAGATGTTACATGTTGTGGATAGTTATTTTTATAAACCTTTACAATGTCACCAGATGTTACCTGTTGAGAATAATTATTTTATAAACCTTTACAATCTCACCAGTTGTTACATGTTGTGGATAGTTATTTTTATAAACCTTTACAATGTCACCAGATGTTACATGTTGTGAATGGTTATTTTTATAAACCTTTACAATGTCACCAGATGTTACATGTCGTGCATAGTTATTTTTATAAACCTTTACAATGTCACCAGATGTTACCTGTTGTGAAAAGTTATTTTTATAAACCGTTACAATGTCACCAGATGTTACCTGTTGTGAATAGTTATTTTTATACACCTTTACAATGTTACCTGTTGTGAATGGTTATTTTTATACACCTTTACAATGTTACCTGTTGTGAATAGTTATTTTTATAAACCTTTACAATATCCCCAGGGCCCGGTTTTTCAAAAGTAATCCACTAGGATTTTGGATAACGGATTGGATCAAATCTTGAAAATGGGTTTTTCAAAAGAAAAAACGGATAACATAATCGGATTAGATCACGTAATCCAATCTTGGTTTTGATCCGGATCAAACCTTTAGTTTGGGTTTTTCAAAACTTTTTTGTAGGATTTGGATCACTTTGATCCAAAAATGTGGATTAAACTGATCCCATCAGAAGGGTGGATTTAGCGTGGATTTCATGCCCAAAATGTAATGAAAACTTAAAAAATGTATCAAATGATACTATATTTGGATCATGCAGTATCTTACAAGATATTCTATTTATTCATAAGGTTTTAATTTTATTTGATCATCAGTCATGCTACAGTAATTAGGTAGGCTTTAACGTATTCAGCCTTTCAGTATAGACCTACAGCAAAGTAGAAAGAGTTTGGCATCATAAAATAATCCCCCAAACAGCTGTCAAAATTGACCAAAAACAATACATTTTATTCTGTCACTGATTGATATATATATATATCAATAAATTTTATTCTGTCACTAATTGATATATATATAAATAAAATTCAGTGTTTGTGTTGTAGGTCTCAGATGAGCAGACTGGAAGAGGATGGGATGTTTTTTTTTTTTTAAATGTGTGTGTTTTCATTTTAAATAAAAATAAACTTATATTGACCCCACATTGGCTATTCTACTTATTGCTCTTTAAATATCTATAGTTCTACATTGTGATTTCCTATCCTGATTGAGCACTGGTTATCCAGATTTGGTGATCCTGAAAAGTTCCTATCCGGATCAGATTGATCCAATCCGATGTTGCTTTGAAAAACTGTCTCAACAGTAAACTGGATTACGTGATCACGGATCGCAAAAAAAAGGATTACTAAATCCAGATAAATTTTATCCGGATTAAACCTTTTGAAAAACCGGGCCCTGATGTTATCTGTTAGCCATTTCTTATAAAACCACGTGAGCTCTGTAGATTCCTCTTAAAACTTAAAAAGAATTAAGTCTGCAAGTTTGCAAATGAATTTCATCTTGGTTTAATATTAAACTGTCTAAGGTGCACATTTACCTAAAAAAAGACAAAATCACCCTCACTGTGTAACAGTTCACGATTTAAATATTGGTATGCCTCGGTACTTTAATAATTTTAGGTTGGTAAATATGTCCATATATGCCGTATGTGGCCATATTGTCTACCCACGTTAACAATGACGATGGATGAGACAATATAAGACCATCTGAGCGTCTTATGAAGCTTCCTCCGTGCCCTCAATTTAAAACATTTACGGCAGTAACGTTATTTGTGAAAAAGTGAAAAAGGCATTATGTCCCCCTTATGTTGTAATTGTCTGTGACAAGCAAGCACTATTATAGTTATGTTACAGTCGAGCTTAACTATGATGCCTTATTACTCTCAAAGTCAAATTTGACAGGGAATGATGACAGTTCTTGATATCTTACATTGCATTTCTGCTCATTTCTTAAAGTTTACTTGAATACACAAACAGCTGTTTACCAAATCTGTTGGTTAGTATGATGGTTTGTTCATAAATCCACATATATTTACAAATAACTGTAAGAAAAGGAAGTACAACTACATTTATTCTGTATCTCTCAGAAATGATACACTGACTACAAATGTTTGCTTGTATTTAATATTGGGCGCTGTCCAATGTGCTGAATTTCTACTGATCCTCTACTACACAACAGTTTCCACCAGGGGTCGCCAAAACTCTATAGGGGTCACCAAGTGTTCTTGATTTAGGCATTTATTGATTATAATTTCACTCTTCAGACGAAAAATTACTTCATGAAGAATCACAAAAAGCATTATGTCTGCCTTCGTACTTGTACAAATTTGTGTAATCTTGCAAAAGAATACATTTTTCTCTTATTATATATATATATTATTAAGATATGGTTTTCTTTTTAGATTTGCAATATGATCATCTATTAAGCCATTTAAAATAGATTTTATTGCACTTTTGTAAATCGGCAACTTTAAACAATACATTGTCTTATTAGTCTTCAAAAAAGCTTTTATAGTTTGGTTGCATTTAAAAGCAAGATTCTTCTGTATTACTGTTAGATTATTCAACAATCATTGAAATCATTGCTTCACGCTCAGGTCTGCTGAGATGAAGTGACTCAGATTGAAAGATCCTACTGACCTCTGTCTCTATCAGTCTTTTCTTGCCTCTTTCTCCATGGATGTATCCTCTGCTAAAACTCACTACTACCACTCAAATATCAACAGCTCACCTGACTCTCATGCTCTCTTTAAAACCTTCTCTGCTCTTCTTTGTGCGCCTGCCCCCCACCTTCATCTAACTTAACACTAACAGCTGATCTACTGGATCTATCTACCGCTTTTGACACTATCAGTCACCACATCCTCCTGTCAACCTTCAGGGCTATGGGTGTTTCTGGAAGGGTGCTATATGGTTCAAGTCTTGCCTCCCAGGCAGATAATTTTTTTTGTGTTAAAAATGTCAAGCTTACTGAAAACAAAAGAACAGATCAATTGAGATTTTGGGGGTCAATAAAATATATTTTTTGTACCAGTGAGACACCATAGACACATGTAGCTATAAAATATTTTGTTTGGCTGTTCAAGAATAGTTTGCCATATAGTTTTGTGCGGTTTGGTACGTATTACGTAATCAACGGGATATCATTATTGTGCAATTCCCTGCCGTTTAATTTCATCAAAACACAAAAAACTAAAACATACAAATGCATTTTTATTATAAATTGATCCGTTTGCGAGGCAATACCATACCTGGTAAGTAACCTCGACGAAGTGCGATCCAGAAGATATGTGCTCTTGGCACCTAAAAAACATGGAAATAATTCCTAATTGATGTCAAAATTAGTGTATGCTGACAAGTCTGAACATCATTTATTAATTCTGTCGCTTTTATAAACTTTATTAACATGCATCTAAAATTGGAGAAAATGTATACACCATAGCGCCTCTAGTGGAAGTTTTACCCGAAAAGTACAGGGAAATGTACTTTCAGGTACGTATTTCAGGTTTTTCAAAAATGTAGGTAGAGTAACGTATTTTCCAATGAGCCTGGGTTGATATCTTCTTTTGTATTCATCTTTTGTCCAAGAACATAGTCTATGTGCTGAGAGTGTAGCGGAAAACTGCCGACACAATATGTGTCTCAAATGCACCACAAACTGACCACATAAACAAGCACTAACACATTCACACATTTCATGTCTGTTTTAGTCTCATACAGTATGTGCTGAAGTTAAGTGGAAACATTTGTGGTTAAGATTATGATGGAGACTGAAAGACCATTCCACCAAAAAAAAAAAAAAAGTTTCTGAAGAAAAACACACTTCATTTTGAGGATGTACACTTTTATCTGTACTAAAGAACCAAATGCACGAGTTTTAACAATTGTTATTGTTATTTGGTCCATCTGTAACGTAAATCTACTTATATTTGAGCTATACTAAGCAGGCCCAAAATGCTTACATCTCTTAAAATGCCCTGTCCTTTATTTAAGAGAAATGTAAATACATAACTTTAAACCACTACACAGGAAACCCAAACATCCTGTTATTTTTATGCCATCATTGTGCTTGGTTAGCTTTAACAAAAGGCCTGAGACACATACAAAACAACATTATGTAATTATAATCATTTTATTCTCATTCTTGACCACATTTTATCTATGTATTAAGAGAGGGCCAGATGCTCTGGCGCACCACACCAAATATTCAGTGAAACAAATT